>NC_031785.1:3962118-4017194 GCF_001522545.3 Parus major
GTCCCTTGTGGAAAGACCACAGGTGCCACTGGAGCTGCAGGTGCCCTTTGGAGCAGACAGGCAGCAGCAATTCCCCCACAGTCCCAAAGACAAGTGGCAGAAGGAGAAAGCCTTCAGCCTCAGGGTGCAAACCCAGCCTTTGTACTTACGGTCGCAGCCCAGGCTACCCCGAGGTAGGAGCACAGGGCCAAGGCCAGGATGTGCCAGCGAGCCATGGCTAGGGCAGCCCTGAGGGGACAGTCCCAGCTGGAGAGCTGTGTTTATATAGCCAGGAGTGCAGGTGTGTGCCAATGTCACGGGCCAGGCTTGGCTCGGAGCTGAAGCAGGGCAGCCTCCACACCCTTGTCCTTCAGTAGCCTGAGGCCAGTCCATGGCTGATGGGCATGGCTGTGTGAGAGCCCTGCAGGTGCTGCTTGTGTGGGATGGAGGCCAAATCTCCTCAGTTATCTTTTCTATTTTCCTCATGGCCATCCTGATCAGACTTTAGTTCTTGCACTCAGAGAGATCAGAGGGAATGCAATTTGTCTGTTATTCCTTCTCTCTGGTGTATTACCAGCTCATTTGGATGCTTGCTTCTCCCTTGGGAGCTTGTTGAGCTTCCTAGTGGACTCATTAGCAGGTTATTATGAAAATGTAGACATCCATTTATTCACATCATTGGTGCACACTTTCTGCCTGGTCTGGACAGCAGCATCCAGTGGTTTAGTTGACATTTCTTCATCACAAAGATGACATTGTGTGGGTGACAGGTCCTGGTGAGGCCAATCAGGTTCTCACCCCTTAACCAGTAATTGTTATATCCCTCTATAAGAAACAGGGAAGGGATCAGGTTTGCACTCTGTCTGTGGCGTACACAGACTTGGGGCTGTCACTGGAACATGTGAAAATAAAGTTTGTGCTCCAGATCTCAGAAAAGAAGGGACTCAGACAAGTCACCAATTTAACTTTGGTCCAACCTCTGCATCAAGGGACAATGCAAAAGGAAAATGTCCTTAAGATACTTTTTTCCTTTAAAAAGTGCCAGTGAAGGCCAACAGTGAGAAAGTGAAAGATGTTTCTTGTGGGAGTTCTCCCAGATTGTTCATCTGGCAAAGCCACTCAGGACCAGGAGAGCACAGGAACACATGGCATCAATTCCTGGCAGAAAGCCAGGTTTGCTGCATCCCAGGATGAGTGGGGTGTGCTGGGAAGGGCAGTGCTCTTCACCACATCCCCAGGTCCCCTCACCTCAAGTGGATTTTTGCTGGAGTGGCCACTGCCAGGCAGTTTCTCCCTGTGCCTCCTCTGTTGTGCCAGACCTAAAGGGATAAAGCAGAACAAGGCAGCAGCTTCAGCAGGTGAAGGTCTCCAGCCCATTTTCCCCTGTTCCCAAGCTCTCCCTTTCCCGTGGGGATCCAGCATGTGGGACATCTCTGGCACAGCTGAGCCCTGTGTCCCCCTACGCTGTGGGGTCTTTGAGTCAGGGTTGGTGGCATGTCTGTGTGTCTGTGTTACAGCTGCTGCTCTTCCTTCTGCTCATCCCAGCAAGGTGGGAAATGGGTGTGTTCCTTCAGTGAGAGCTCTGGGATGGGGTAGAAACAGAACCAGCCCCAAACACCCAGGAGCCACTCCCCCCACAAGACCATAAACCTGGCTTAGACATTGTGACTAATATAAAAGAACTGTTTCCAGCCTGTAGGGTGCAGCAGTAGCACGTTTTGATGGAAACAAAGAATACAAATTTGGAAGGGATCTCAAGAATCACTTGATCCAACCTCCCTTGGCAGAATCCCTGTTTAGATAAGACAGCCCAGTACCCTGTCCAGCTGATCTGAGAAGTGTCCAATGTTGGGGAATCCACCACTTCTCTGGGGAGGTTATTTCAATGGCTGACTGCTCTCACTGTGAAAAATTGTCCTCTAGCATCCAACTGTAATCTCCCCAGGAGTAACTTTGTACCCATTACCCCTCATTTTTCCCATGTGACTCCTCCTAAAGGGAATCTCCATCTTCTCTGTAGCCACAGTTTAAACATTTGAACTTGGTGGAAAGTTCTCCTCTCTTCAGGTGGGCTGACATGGAATTTTAGAGCTCAGCTGAGTATTGTCAGACCTGAGGGGAGACTCCTAGAGCTGTGAAAGCAGATGGCAGCACAGCACAGGGAAATGCTGTAAAAGGAGACACCCCAGCACTCTTTACATGACTTACACAGGAATAATATCCCAGGTGAGCTCGAAGGGAAAGCCTCTGGTTCCTTCTTTTGTATTTCCTAGGAAAGAGCAGCAGTGTGTGCACCCCAAAACTCTCTTCCCTCTGGGACAGTTTATCTATCCCATATGTGTCCATGGTTCCTGAGCTCCCTTCTTTTTGTGCTCACTTTTTGTGTTGTATTTAATCCAGGGGAAGGCTGCATTTCTCTCACAGATACTGGAGGACTCGCTGGGCTGAGAGATTCCCCAAATGTGGCATGAGCTCTCCATAAATTCCAAACACTTATTTTCCCTAAAATCTCACGGTGTTCTTAGAAGTCTGGGCTCTGAGTGGTGTGGAATGCCATTAGAGGAAATATTGCATCTCCTAGCTGAGGTCTGGCTGGAGGTTCTTTTTTACTTTTTATTCTACAGAACTGTTACACTGATCCTGTCTTTTGCCTCAAGCAGGAAACAAAACCTTTATGGAAAAGGGCTATGATAGAAAAATACAATGCAGTAGCTAAAGCTGTCAGGAGTTAAAACATTACTTCCAACTGCCCTCTGCTAATAACTTGCATCCTTTTTTCCTGGAACAGTGACATTCAAAGTGCCTGGCAAGGAGCTTCCAGATTAGTGGAAGTCTTGGTTACAGAGAGCAGAAACTCCTTCTGAAAATAGCTTTACACTGTTCCAGTGTAAACCAGATTGGACTGTTCAGTTCTCATGTATACCAGTAAAAATCCCTATCAGCCCTGTGCAATGTCCAGATGGCAGAGGGTAGAATACGCTTCATTTCCTTTCACATTGTTTTCTTACTCTTAGCAATGTTTCACAGCATTAAGTATCCAAACTTTTTTCCCCACATTTTTATTATTTCTCCCCTTCAAAAAAAACTTGTCTTTATTGGGCATTTTCATCCTTGGCTTGTCTAACTTCACCAACTTTTATCTCCCTCCTTCAAGCCACAGCTTTTCCCCTCTCATCTTGTAATCTGACATTGTGATTTGTTCATTTGTGTGCTTGTTTTTCTCCTTGAAGAAGATTTGCTGAATCATTGGGGAGGAGGCAAGAGCTGTAGAGGCAGCTGGTGGCCAGTGATAAAACCACGGCCACATCCAGCCTTCAGGGTTTGCAGGTGACAGCTCTTCAGTTGAAGGCTTGAGTCACATTCCCGTCTGAGCTAAGATTGCTGGGCACTTTGGGGTTGAGGAAAAAAGGATGAGGAGGTGGTACCCCCAAAGCAGAAATTACTGTACCTGATGACTGCAAAATTTGTGTTGTATCTTCTGCAAAATTAATAATGATGCTGTGAGAACTTGCAGTCTGGGGGACTAAATTCTGCTGCCTGTTGTGCCCTTTTGAAAATTTTAGGCACTGTGAGCTATTCAAATGCAAAGTATTATCAGTCTTGCTGAGTTCTCCACCACCACCGTTGTGGCACCGTGCAGCAGGCACAGGGACACAGCTCTCTGACTTTCCAGCTGTTTCCCTGCATTCAATGTAACATGAGAAACCTCAGCTGTCTCATGCACACTCAGGCTGAAATCCAAGGTCTTTTGCCCTGCCAGCTCTGCCTTTAAGACACTAGGAAATGATTTTTGTGCAGATCTCACAAGTATCATTCAGAAATAAACTCTTACCAATAGTCCTTGATATTTTTCCTAAGAACAGAGTTTTAACTTGGGATGCTCTACTTGGTTTTAAACCTTCAAGGAGGTAAGATAAAGTTGGTTAACAAACAAGACTGCAAGTCTAGCTCACCTGAGTTCCATTTTTTGTTGTCCTACTCAAATTTGCACAAATATTCTAAGGTGAAAAATGGATTGGTGGATCCCAATGCAGAGACCTTGCTTTGATGCTTGATGGGTTTTTTGTAGGATTTTTCATGATGTCACTCCAGTATATTGCTGTGCATGTGCAGAAATTCTACCTTGCTCTTACCTGCAGATCTTGAAGCTGCTCCAGGCTGGATCTAAATATGGAGCTGAGGCAAGGATGTCTGACTGACACACAGCAGTGTGTCACTATGTCCACACTCTCAGGAGGGGGCCCTTTCAGAAACAAGAGTGCTCTGTCATCTCCAATTTCCTCTTCCTCAACTGAGACAAGAGATAACTGCTAATTTATAAAGAGAAAAAAAACCAGTGAACTTGACCACTGCTAAAAATCCCACCAAAGCTCCTAATATAGATGAGCCTGGGATGTAAGATAAAGTCCCGTGGCTTTAAAATTATCCAAGAGGAAGGCAGAATCAATGGAGATGGGTTTTTAAACCCCTTGCTCTTCATGAGGAAGCCTTGAAAGTCAGAATTGTTTTGGTGGATGCTGAATGTGGCTGTTGGAGCTTGCTGAGGAGTCCTTGATGCACAGAGGAATTAAATGGCTTAGAGGTTGTTCATAACCTGGAGAACTGTAGATTAGGGGCTGGAGCAGAATTAGCTGTGAGAAACTCAGCCTGAGAGTGGTGCAGAAACCACAGGGCTGTGACTCAGCTCATGTAACTTTAGATGCCTACAGATACTGGGCTCCCTCTCTGCAGAGAGAAGTAGGTGCATACAAGGCAGGACTTCAGCCCTGGTTTAGATATGTGCTTTGGGAGCAGAAAGCCTTTGAGTCACCAGGTGACAGCAGAGATCTCCTGACCTACTGCTGAAGGTTTCTAGCCTTGTATCCCATGGAGAGCTGGGGACAGCACTGCATCCAGGCAGCCAAGGATGAGCACATCCCTCCAGAACAGGATCAGGGCTTGCATCTCAGTAAAACCCCCAGATACAGGCAGGACCCAAGACACCAGCCTGGAGCAAAGGTGGTGGGATGCAGGATGAGAACTGTCCATATGGTCTGGATGAGCAATGACCTGGTAACAGCATGGGCTGGCAGGCTAAGGAAATCTGTTAAAGTTGCAGGTGTGACACTGGTTCATCCTTCATGACCCAGCTTCATCAGGGAAATCAAGCAGAGGATGTGCCCTGCAGGAGTCTCTCATTCCCCTCCCTGTCATGGCTGAAGTGTTTGCACAGGGAGTTGCACAGGTCCAGGGGAGCTCATCCAAACACAGGAGGGTGTCCCTGGTATGATCTTCAGCTGCATTGATTTGGTTATTGCTGCCCTAGGAGAAGATGTGAATGGGAGTTTGCTGGCTCATGCTTTTGCAGTTCAAATGGGAATGGTCAGAATTTTTTCCCTTCTCTTCACACAGGAGGTTTTACTATTTTTCAGAGACAGAGCAATTCTCTGTACACCAAACCTTAGTGACTGGTGCAACAGTGAAGTGGTAGACCCCCTCCCAAACCTCAGGGAAGGCAGCACGGGAGAGAAGCTGCTCTGGGCACTGAACAGGAGCAGCTCACTCAGTAAGCATCAGAATTATTTGTTGTAAATCTGACTCTCACACTGGGCAATGCTCTGGGCACTGCTGAGCTATTCAAATGCAAAGTATTATCAGTCTTGCTGAGTTCTCCACCACCACCGTTGTGGCACTGTGAACTTTCTGACTTTCCAGCTGTTTCCCTGCATTCAATGTAACATGAGAAACCTCAGCTGTCTCATGCACACTCAGGCTGAAATCCAAGGTCTTTTGCCCTGCCAGCTCTGCCTTTAAGACACTAGGAGATGAGTTTTGTGTAGATCTCACAAGTATCATTCAGAAATAAACTCTTACCAATAGTCCATGATATTTTTCTTAAGAACAGAGTTTTAACTTGGGATGTTCTACTTAGTTTTAATCCTTCAAGGAGGTAAGAAAACCTTCCCCATGCACTCCCTCAGGTCCCAGTGTTCATGTTTGCAGCTCCCAGGCTGCACTTACCCGGGTTATTTGCATGGATGGGGTCCCTGGGTGACAGAGGTGAAGGACTGACAGGCCTTTCCTGCCAATCTGTCTGTTGTTCAGATGAAGTGGTTGGAAAGTGCTCACTCTCCAGTTCCCTCTTTGGCTCAGGCACTGTGATAAGGCCTGGGCTGTCCTATCTTGCCCTGGGAGCTGTTCCTCCTCCCTAACAGGCTCCCTTCCCCGGCTGACAGTTAGCAGCCGGCAGTGCTTGATAAACTTATCAGACCAAAGCTGAGCTCAGTGCACGCTCAGCTCCTCCCCAGCCCCAGATTTCCCCACTCTTGAGGACTCTCTGCTCTCTGCCTGCCTTGCTGGCTGGTGCAGTGAACACAGATCCCCCTTGGGCCCATAGGTCAAAATCAGCCCAAGGACCAGATTGAGAAGTGCTCAGATTGAAGCAGCACATCCAAAGTGAAGGCGTTGAGTGGGGTGTTTACAGCCATATCCAGCTCTGTCTCTCTCCCTGCAATATTATTCCTGAGTCAAAATCTTGTCTGGTTTATCCTCTCTGCATTGTTGCTTGCCCTGTTCCTCTGCTGGTTTTGAGTTTAGTGGGTTTAATGCAGGGTCTGGCTGCAGGATTGCTGAGCCAGCTGTGGAATGAGGCTGGATTCAGTTCCTATCACTGGTTATTGGTGTCACCGTTGTGCTCGGGCGTTCCAGCCCAGATCAAGGCTCCATTGTGCGAGGTGCTGGATGTGGAAGATAAGGAGGAGCAGGCTCATTCCTGACTATCTTACCGTTGAAATAAACAAGTGAAATGAAGGGGAATGATTATCCTTCTCTCACAGATGGGGTGAAGAGTTTCTGAGAGCTTCACAGTGTGCTGAACAACTTCAGAAATCCAGCACTCTTTGCATTGCCCGTCTTGCCCAAGGTCATGCAGGAAATGTGTGGCAGATCTTAAGTCTCAGTTTAAAGTTGCAGCCTTAAGATCAGTGTGCGTCCATGCTGACTGTTAGTTTTAAAATGGTGAGCCAGGTATTCTGCAAGGATCTGTGTTTTTTACTTCTCATCCAGCACAGATTCACTATCCCTGAATAATTTTTGTGTGTCTGTTCTGGGTTGCCTCCTATAAGTGAATGTGCTATTCCAAATGAAAAGGGGGGGGGGGGGGGGAAATCTCTGCTTTGTGAGAAGATTAAATTTTTAAAAGTCATTTGTGATGTACTTTTTTTTATTATTATTCTGTAACAGCTAACCTAGTCCCATGTTAGGCCCTTATTGGCAGGCAGGAATGTTTTCCCTGTGCAAGGAAATGTGCATGCAGCTATTTCTGGGAGATTGCCCCACACCTTCAAGTTTCCTTTTGTGTGCTGTGCTGATGGTCTGGAATTAAACTGCTGCTGTGTCTCCATCACCTGTGACTGGGGAACAACCTGCTGTGAGGACAAGGGACTCTGCTCTTACCTTTTTTTCACTAAAAGCCCTTTCTTGTGATGTCTAAGGTGGGAAGCAAGTGGATGCAGTAAATAACTCTAACCAGTAGAACCTGCACCCAGCTGGAGTCTAATTCTTCTCTGTCCTTCCTCTCAGTTCATTTTAGGTTTTCCCTAACAATTGCCAACACAAGAAAGCTTCTGGATCTTGCCTTCTCCAGGATTGCACTCCATGAGGTTATTACAACCTGAAGATAATCTCCAGCCTAATGCTGTGCTAGCTGGGAACACCCCTCTGCTTCCTGCAGGTGTCCCGTGGCTCTGTCCTCATTAGGAAGACAGATTTATCCTGTGTCCAAACTGAAATCCACCCTTAATCACAGCTCTTCTGGGCTGCTGCTCTCAGTGCCTCAAGGCTGTCTGGAAGACACAGAGGCACCTCTCTCCTCCTGACAGATGCCCGGGGTTAGTGCTTTGCATGTCCCTCATTTGCTAAACAAAACAGCTCAGAGACCAGGATTTTTCCCCCTAACAATAAAGGGAGGAAGGTGTGAAGGGGACTGGGGAAGTACAGGATACAGAGCAGGCTCAAAGAGAGTCAAAAACAATCAGCTCTTTCTTCAGCCACAAAGATTAGTTGAGATTTTGCTTTTTGCTATCTGTTTCCTTGACTGACTGACCAGAATGTTTGTGATGCAAGGGGAGGTGGTGGGAAAGGGCTTGCACCAGAGTGATCGGAACTGAGGAGGATTTGCATGTTTGCAGAGCAAAGCCAGGTGTGTTTGGTGACAGCCATGGCCTAGTCCTGATGTGTGCTGAGCATCCTTAGGTACCCATAGTGTAGATTCAGCAGCTCCAAGGATGAGGGCAGCTCTTTGCCTGCTCTTTGTAGCAGGTCTGCCTGTGGCTGGTGCTGTGCTGGGAGGGAAGAAGGGCAGTGGGGCTCTGCCTTGTTTTTTCTTGGGGCTGCTGGCATCCAGAGGCCTCAAGCAATGCCAGGGCTTGGGCATTAGGTGATCTTAAAGTGGCAACTCATTACCCAAGAGGAAGAATCTGTAGTCTCTTAGTGAAAAACACTGCAAGTTAATTCCCTCTCCTCCTCCTCCTCCTCCCTTTTGTCACCTCCTGTCTCTCTGGTGCCTTTGCCTGTGGCCCCCCTCCACAGGCTGTGTCTCTGGGAGTGGGTCAGCCTGCATCCCCTGCACTGCTCTGTTCACAGATGTGTTCTCCTGAGCTCTGCAGCATGTCCTGCAGCCATCCCAGCATGCTCCTCCACTCACTGCCCATCCAGCCAAAGTTGTCCCTGGATCTCCTGGGATGTGCTCCTCAGGCTCCTCACAAACACCAGGCTAAGTGTTAACAACACCAGCTCTCTCCTGGCACTGCCTCCTCCAGGGTAGCTGCTCTTCAGGAATATCTGGGCTCAGTAACCCTCCCTGGAGTCCTGGGGAAATAGCAGACAGGACTGGGGTGATGTGTGCTGTGTTTGGAGGGAGAAGCCATAGGAGCACACAGGAGAGAAGATCCCAGTTGTCCATTGAAGGTTATAGCTCCTCTGTACCTTGAAAATCAAGGACAGGAATGAAAATCTAATGGATATAGCAGCTCTTCTTTATGAGGCTCAGAAGAACCAGCTGTCTGGTTTGGTTTTATGAGTGGTCACAGGCACTCTTGCCAATTGATGTGTGCCAGCACTTGGCTCCAAATGGCCAAAATTGGGAAGTTTTACATGTGTCAGATCCCTCTGCTGTCCCCAGGGAAGTCTGTGCTGGTTTGGGGCTGGAGGGTTTTGCTCCTGAGCAGTCCAGATGCCTGACACCCTCTTTGAGTATATCTGTTTGCAGATTAGTGGAGAACAAGGGGAATAACAAACACAGTTTGCATTTTGGGCAGTAGTTTTTAATAAGCTGCAATGACTTCACTTTGAGCAAGGCTTGTGCACGTGTGATGTTCACAGGTGGCTGTGGGGCTGGGGACCACTTCCATCACAGGTTATGCACCTTCCCCAGAATGGCTCAGGGAAGGACAGCAGGGATTTGCTGGGGGTTTGGCACTGCCTGTTGGACATTCTGTGTGTCAACTCCTGCTCTGCAGAGCTGGCTCTGGCTCTGTGGGGCTCTGCACCAGTCTGTCTCCAGGATGAAAGTCTCTCTAATGGGAGCCCTTTCCTGCATGTGAATTTCCATCTTAATTCCCACTCAAATTATAAAGAGCAATCCTAGACTCTTTTCTTTCTCCTTTTGCACCCCATCCCCATTGCCTGTGTCCCCAGAGTCAGGTATGAACTGTTCTTTAAATAAGTGTTTTGAACATGAAATACACTGTGTTAGCCCAGTTACTAAGAAGGAACAGATTTATCAGATAAATCCCAGCAGGCCTGTGCATGTCACTGTCTGGTATAGTGCAATAAAAATATACATTAGAATAAGTATAAATACATATTTACAGTGTACAAGTAAAGCCAGGAGTACAGACTCTGTGTTTGAGCTTCCAGGTACATATTAATGACTTACAGCTTAGGCACAGCATAAAAGGGGCAAGTACAGTTTAGGTCTTAGGAGAGTAACTTGGGATTTACAGCAGTGGAACTGAGGGTAGTTCTCTCCTGGCAATACAGGAATTTTCCACTTAGACCATTTTGTCTTTGCCCATGATGGCAGCTTTCCTTCATAAGCTTTTGGAGTGAAATGGCCACAGCCCATTCCCAGGGTAATTCCCACTGGTGTTGTTGTCCAAAGCTGTGTGTTCAGGGATGCAGTTATGGAGTGAGCCACATGCTGCTACAATGCCCCAATTAACTGAAAACACTTTTCTGTTTTATAATAATGTTATAATAATACTTTGTATTTCCTGTTAAGAACCTGGGGAGCTCCACAAACCTGAGTGAATAGCCCTACGTCACCAGGAGGGATGGAAAAACAAAAGCCCAGTGTGGTGACTTGCCAAAGGTTATAGAGAGAGAATCTGGCAGAGCTTGGAGGGGAACTGGTTCTTTACTTGCTTCAGTGCTTTGCTTCAACCCCTAGACCTGGCAAAAGGAGGAAATACCACTGCTCTCTTTGTATAATATTTGTGAGGTACTTGCATACTCTGCCAACATGTACAGGCTCAGTCACTTCCTCCTTGAGGAGAGTGCCTGACAATCAGAACTCTGGCCTTGACAGCGATATCCAGGGTGACTCCTGCCCATGCAGTGACTCAGGATTGCTCAGGACAGCTCTAAAGCTCTAAGTTGGCATGTCCAGCATACAGGGAAATACTGTGGGACATACCAGCCCCAATTCCAAGAGCAGCCAAACTCTCCCATGGTACCAAGACATGGGGGATGATCAGCTCCTGCCTGGTGCTGTGGTGTGGCTCTTCCTGGAGCCTGCTTGGGATCTCTGCATCGAGCTGTGTCTGAGGAATGTATTTAGAGACCCCTGTTATCTGCTAGGGATAGGAGCTGTTTCTTCAGTATTTTCCTCCCACTCCAAGCTAAAAATACAGCACAGTTAACTTGTCATTTGATCAGAGTAAATTCTCTGCTGAAAGAAATTACTTTAAGGTGTCTGTTGGTAGAATTTATGGCCTGGGCAAGTCTCTGCAGAAGGCCTGTCCAGGTTGAACACAGCTGACTGAATGCAATCTATTTGCATGCCTTGGGCTTATCTTCCCAACCATCAGAGCAGAACATGGTTACAGCACCAGCTTGGCAAAGATTGTTGCTGCCAACAGCCCAGGAGTCCCCTCCTCCCCGCTGGGCAGCCTGACAAACTGGATTCTGCTCCTGGTGTAAATCCAAAGTGATAGTGACCTTGGAGGAATTCCTCTGGATTTACACTTGAGCAGGTGATGTCAGATCTGGGTTGGTACCTGTTGCAATCAAAAAGTGAAAGCTCCCACAGGTTTCTTTGGGGTGTGCAAGGCCCTGTGGTGCCAAACAGCAAAGCCAATGTATGACTTGGCCAGTCCTCAGGGGAACACAGGACACCGTGGGAGCTTTATAATGTGGATGGAGATGCTGGGGACAGTCTTCTTCCCTGGAGCATGAAGTGGGAGTTCCAGTAAAGACCTGGAGCCACCCCTCACTTGAGGCTGTGCTGGGTCTCCCGGTGCCTCCGCAGATCCACCTTGCGCTGGAAGCCCTTGGCACAGAGCTCGCAGCTGAAGGGTTTGAAGCCGGTGTGTTTGCGGCTGTGGGTGATCAGGTTAGAGCTCTGGCTGAAGGCTTTGCCACACACCTGGCATTTGTGGGGCTTCTCCCCTGCAGGGCACAGAAAATGGTAAAAAAAAACCCCACTTTAAGAGGTGAAGGAACAGAGAAATGCATTTTAGCAGAGTCAGAGCTGCTTGGGCATCAGCTCTCCTGTGGATGTGTCTGGATTGTGATCCAGCAGCAGAGGGTGGGAAGAACCAGGGACAGTCCTCTCCAGCTGAGTGACCCATTCCCTGAATCCAGGGCTGGGTGCAACCCCAACATGCACCAGAGGCTGGCCAATAACCACCTCCTTGTCAGGCAGATGTGCTTCAGCCTCCTGCTGTCTCACCCCACACGGAATAATGACTTTCCAGTGCCTCTGGGCACTTATCCCCAGTCTAATACCTCTGTGTCTGGGGACTGTGTATGTGCATTGGCATGATGGGCTCTAATTTGTGTTTTCCCATTGGAATATTGAGTTTCTCACCTGTGTGGATGTACGTGTGCTTCTTCATGTCTGACTTCTGATGGAAGCGCTTCCCGCAGTACTGGCAGGGATAGGGCCGTGTGTCCGAGTGGATCAGGAGGTGAGTGGAGAGGGTGGAGGAACGTTTGAATGTCTTCCCACACATCTTGCACTCAAAGCTTCTTTCCTGTAGGGGAAGGAAAATCATGGGATGTCTGAGGCTGCAAGACATGTGACAGAGCTTGAAGAGTGATGAGAACTGTAGATTTGATAAGCAAATCTCCTTGGCTCATGGACTGATAATGCTGGGTGCAGCATAAAGGGAGTGCAGGGAGGGTTAATTATGGAAATGGATCCTATCTTGTGATCCAAACTCCTGCTCCCTTTAGCAGGAGGTGAGGCACAGAAGAGTGTGTAGCAACGATCCTCCTTTCCCTTCCAAGGAGTTCTGAAGGGCAGTCTGAGATTTTTGAGACCAAGAGCTCCTGTCCTTGTCACTGCGTGCCACAGGAGAGGCATCACATTTGTAACCTAGGAAGTGTCACTTCCTCTATAATGGATTAAGGAAGAGCTGAGGGCCAGAGCTGCTTCTCTGGAACCACGCCACCCACCTGGGAGTGGATGTTGGTGTGCTGCTCCAGGCTCACAGCGTGCCCAAAGGTTTTGCCACACACTTCACAAGCAAAGGGACGCGTCCCACTGTGAGACCTTCGGACATGGACCTCCAGTCCATGGGGAGTGGAGAACACCTGCAAAACAAAATCTCAGTGATTCTTCTGACATGAGGTGGCTGCATTTTCAGCTCTGTTTTCAATTCCTTCTCTTTATTTAATCCTCCCCTCTGTGAGAACTCTTGTGAGCTGCAGCATTCCCAGTGCCTTGTTCTCCTGACTGCAGGCCGTGCTCTGAGCCACACACTTTGGTGTGAGCAAATGAAGAATGGGTTTCATGCTTCATGTGTGCTATGAAAATCCCACCAGGCCCTCCCCATCCCAGAGGTTCTCATCCAACACACACCTTGTTGCACTTGACACAGTGGAAGGTCTCCATGTCTGAGGAGTAATGCAGGCTGTAATCCAGGGGGGGCTCAGTGCTTGGCAGGAGGTGGCTCCCATACAGGCTCACGGGATGCTCCAGCAGGGAGCTGGAAGACATCTGCTGGTAGCTGTATGGCACATGAAAAGCATCCCAGGAAAAGCTGGCTTTGTAGAAGGTTGGGGTGTTGACGGTGTTAGCGCAGTCCTTGATCTCCAGCCCTGGCATGGCCATCTCTGAGTTTGCAAAGGAGAGGGAGAGGCGAGTGTCACACCATCGCCTGAAGTTGTAAAAAAGTAACCCATCTTGCCTGACCTCGGGAGCTGCAGTTGGCAACTTCTTGATTCAAACCCTGATTCCCCAGGTAAAGTTCCTGTTGTGACTTTGATTTCAATCTGAGGAAATTTTATGGCAAAGAATGCTGTGGAAATGTTATGGCTAAGGGAGAGTTAAGCCCCCTGCTAGCCCTCCTTGATGTTTGAACAAGTATCCTGTGGGCACCTGCCTTGACCCACGTAGCACAGAGCTGCATTAAAATGGGGAGGTTCATTCATTGGGAATCACAGCACTATCCTTCATTCTTTCTGGTGTAGACCAGAACTGTAAAGGGAAATACAGAATGCTCCTGATGAGCTCTGCCTGGGGAAAGTTTGACCATTGATGTCAAAATAAGACCTCTCTTTTACTGAAAATCTGGGCCCAGTTTTAGGGGCTCCATAAGCAGCTCAGCCCTGACCTCTTTTGCAATTGGGATTTTGGGTAGCAAACCTTGAGCTGAAGGGCCTGGCAGCATCCTGCTCAGGTACTGGACAGGGACACTTCCTTCTTTCAGTTCAGGCGGGTCCTTCTCTTGTTTTGGAACCACACATCCCAGGTCCTGTTTCTTGATCTCCTCCGGTGTCCTGTCTCCTGTGGCTGCAAAGAGCAGTGTCACAGTCATGTCACAGTTATGTCACTCTTGCTGCAACAAGAGGTGTCTGTTCAGGTGAGGTTTGTACTCGTGTGTGAACTCCTGCCTGGGCACAGCAGCCCATGCTCAGTTCCCTGAGGAAGTGCAGAGTAATGCCATCAGCATTCAAGATCTGCCCATTGCTGACGAAGGGAAATTCCAAGCAAGATGAGATAGGCAAGGCAGAGGGGCAGGATGAGATGATTGGATCTTGATACCTGATACAGTTAGAGAAAACCAACCCTAGAATTATGCTGTAAGAATTATTTCCCTATTTAAAACCATTTCCGCTTGTGTGGTAACTAACAATCCCTAACTTATTAACCTCCCCACCCCTCTCCTGAGAAGCTGGGTATTGTTAAGCTGGATTTATGGACAGACAAGGAGGGAAGCAGAGAGGGGAGGCAAGTCCTTATGCTCTGAGCCTCACCTCCTCCTGCCCACACTCTCATTCATTTCTCCATGCTTGTCTTAGCCCTTAAAGACACCAACCAGCCCTTGATAAACTTTGTAATAAGAATCTAAAGTGGACAGAGGTCCAACATGTGTCTCCTTTCTGCTGAAGATGGGACAGATCTGCTGAAAGACAGTATTTATCTGTTGTCAAACCTGCCACTGCACCAAAGACACAACAAATGGCTGAAGGATGATGGCAGGAATGGAAATTAAAATGTTACCTCCTTTCCTTTTTATCAAACTTATATCAGGGCTAGACTCTAGTTTGATAGCCAGGGCTAGAACAAAGGGTAAATTGATCCTAAATTTGAATAAAGAAAATTTGAATGGTGCCTGAAGGAAGAAGAAACTAGCCTGGCCCTGCCACTGCTTGGATGGCTGTGGGAGAGCAGGAGCTGGAGCAGAGAGAGGACAGCAGGGATGGGCAGAAGTGTGTTGGGTGGTGTTAACACCAGGAAGAGATGGTAACACCTTGAGGTAGAGCAGATGCAGTCCAGAGGGAATGTGGGCAGTGAACACATGAAACTGGAGATGGAGGTAGCAAAGTTGTGAGTTTGTAGAACACTGACAACCCAGTGCAAGTTCTTTTCCCTTAGTGGCCTGAAGTTGGTCATTTTTCCCAAATGTGACCAACTCCACACAGCATCTTATAGCTCAAATCTCCCCAGGAACCCAGCAGGAAACAAAGGGAGGATCAGTGTGGATTTGGTGTAGAGAAAGGACACACAGTAAGGGATCAGTTTGCCCTTAGACTGGCATCCCTTTGTAGAAGCCTTTGGATGCTCTTCAGCTCACTCATCCTGCTCCCTTAGCTGCCTACTGAGTTACTGATTTATGTCTGTGTGTTCCTATAAGCCCAGGGGATGGATTGACTCACCAGTGAAGGCAGAGGTGACTGGACTCCACGTGAGTACTGGCAGGTCATCTTCCACACAGCGGTGCTGGTGATAGGTGTGAGCCTTTTTGCTCTTCACCAAAAAGGAACGTGGCATCTTATATTCACTTTCTGGGATGACACACAGAAAAACACCAGGTAAACCTCTGTGGCTTGGGGAGTAACTTCCCACTTCTTTCAGATTAAGTGTGCTCTGTAAAAACCACACTTCACAATCTACCCCTGGCTGAGGCAAAGGATTACAGAAAAAGAAACAGGGACAGGCTTAACCTGAGTGCTGTGTTACAGACCAAAACCTGGTTGGAAGCCAGGACCTGTCTCTTGTAGTCCTGCTCTGACTACAGGACAGGCTACATCTCTGATCTTCTCCTCCCTGAGAGGACACAGAGGGAACCAAGGGTTAGAGATCCCCATTGGAGAAAGTCTGAGTGTTTGTGCTGTGCCTGGAAGGGCCCAGTCCCAAGCCATGGCCTGGGCTCTACTGTGAAATTATTATATAAACAATAATAGAAACTACATCAGCAATAGGAGAGTGACAGGGAAATCCCTGCAGAATGATGTGTGGAGGGTTTCCCTCTTGCTTGAGTAGTTGGGGTTCTGGCTGACAAACAACAGAGCAGAGCCAGAGCAGGAGGGCTGGCTGAGAAGTCACCTTTTGGACCCAACTCAAATATTACAGATCGTTGAAATGGCGGGTTAGGGACAAACATAAAATGCTGAAATTTAATCATACCAAATTCTCCTGCAATGCACGTGTTATCTTTGCTACCCAGAACCCAGCCCGCCCTGTGCCCGCTCCCTGGGGCTGGTAACTGCTCTGCTGGAGGCAGGGTGGCAACAGGGATGATGTTGTGTTCAGTAATAGCAGTTGGTGCCTTATTTGCATGTGTATTTGCATTTTCCTTTGTAATTGTTTGGGATAGAGGCACTAAAAACAAATCTTGCTATATTTCATTTGAAAAGTCAGCATTTAAGTCCTGGCTCTTTGTTGACTGGAAACTGTTATTAAGTTTTGTTCCTTCCTGAGAGCAGTTCAGTGGAAGCTACTTATTTACTAAAGAAAAAAAAAAACCCAAATCCACAAAGTTTTCTCCTTTTAAGCAGGAATTATATGAAATGTCTGTCCAAGGACAGAGCAGTCCTGGAATCCCAAACAGGCAGGGGTGGAAAGGTCTGTTCCCCAGAGTTAGAAGCACCTGTACTATCCCTTCATGCTAAATATAATTGCAGAGCCCAGTGGTGTTGTTTAAAGGTTTGAGGGACATATTTACAGTAGTACCTAAAGCTGTGGAATTCCCACAGCCAGGTCTTCTGGGGACAAGGGAATTGCTGGGGTGCTCCCAGCCCAGCTGCCTTTCAATATGCTGCTGTCCTTTTAAATCTGGTCCAGGATTCCCACTGTTCCAGCTATGATTTCAGGGATAACTCTTTTTTGGCTCTAACCATTTTTACTTCTGAAATGACTCACCTGTTTTTCTTCATCTTTTTCCAAGAAATTTACGTGTAGCTTGAGATGAATAATAGAAAGCTGAGGCCAAGTGCAGACTTTTCATTTAATTTTAGAAAAAGGACAGAACAGCACTGAGGATGAACCATAAGCAGGCCCTTGAGGCAAGGAGCACTGAAGTACGTGGCTGCTTTTTGCTCTCCTGGAACTCTCTAATGAGGTTCATTCAAAGAGCTGTAAAGAATCCCTGCCCAGTTCAAAGCTGTAGGCACAGGAATAGCTGCAGCTCAGTGCAAACACAGGGGTGTTCTGCAGTGGGTTATAACCCTTCAGCTCAGCCTGTGTCCCTCCCATTCCAGCAGCACTGCTGACCTCTTGGTCAGTCCCAGCTGAGCTATCCGTGCTCACCCAACACCACATTACAGACCTGTCCCAAGTTAAAGTGCTGCCTCGAACCCTTTAGACCTGGAATTTCCATTCCTGTCCCAGAGATTTCCCCATGTGGTGGGGCAGCACCGTGTCCACAATGGGGGGGTATCCACACCAGGAAGCTTCAGATATCTGATTTCTCTGCCTGAATTAACCAGCTCATTCCCCTGGGCTTCCTCCACGGTGGAAGAAGAGGCTCTGGCAGTGGGTGACTGCAGGGTGAGAGCCTGCATCCAGCTGTGCCTGCTGGAACAGCCACTCTCCCTGCCCTCAGGCCAGAGAATCCTGGAGAATCCTGTGGCAGCAGCTGGGCAGCACAGCCAGGTATAAATCAGAGGACTGGAGATGGGTGGCTTAAGCAATCCAGCAAAGTTTTACAGCAGTGCCCATATGCCAGGTACAGACAGCACTAAGTACAGCCCCTCTTTTCTAGTGAAGAAAAAGAATCTTTCTGGATGTGTTTGCTGCAGCTTGTGTAAAAGTCAAATTTGGTCCAGTATCCTGACTGCTGATAAGGGCCATGACTGAGCACAACCATCTTCAATGGACTGAACGTTGCAAAAGGAAGTCACCTTCCCCCACCCCATTTTACAGAAAAAAAAGGGAACTGGGAGCCCAAAGCAGAGTTAATTAACAACTGCACTGGACTGGCTTTGTGATTCACAACCAGGCTAGAGGAAAGCTACAAGCAGAGATTGTGGGAGGAAAAAGGACTGTTTTTCCTCGAAACTCCAGATTATCTGTAGCAAGAGATCAGCTGCTCCTAGTGGCTCACTGTATTTCCCAGGAAAAGCAGTGCTGTGGACAATGGACCCTGCATCCTGCTATGTCTTAGAGTTATTGAAGCTTCTGACAGAATTTAGCTTCGATCTTTTGCTGAAAATTAAACTTTCATTTTTTTGGAGTCTGTTCATTTCAGCCCCTGTGGCAGCAGTTTCTACCTGGACTGGTAAGTGCACAAGGGAATTTATTGCTTGGGTAGGAATGCCCATCCAAAATGGAAAAGTTCTGACATTTTTATTAATTCAATATAGGACATAAAGCCAGTAGGTGGCTAGAATTGACATTCTTATTAGTCTGCCATTCATGCAGCTGTATAATAATGTTATAATGTACCCTGAGGAAAAGACAGCAGGAGCCAAAGGGAAAAAAGCAGCTTCACTATTTTGGGTACCTCACCTGAAGCACCTTAGAAGAGTTTCTTTTACCAGTTATAAATTCCCCAGTCAGATCTGAAAGCAGATTCAGCATTTGTGTGTTCAAACTCTGAGTTCCTTCACCCTCAGTGATGCTTTAGGACGATTTTTCGAGTACCCCAGGTAAAAATCTAACAGGTCACTGAAACATCGCAAATGGGCTTGGTTTTTAGTTTAGGGGTGGCTTCTGACCCAAGATCCTCATTTTACTGGATCCCATGTTCCTCCTGCAGCCCAAACTCTCACTTCACTACAGCTCTCAGTACCCAAACCCACAGGACTGGTCCTTTGATGTAATTTAGAGGAAATTCATACTCTCGGTGAATGAGGTTTGTAGGATTGTGCCATGCTGAACCCAATTTGCAGTGAAAGCTCCATTCTAAAGCTGACTTACATTTTTCTCTAAATTCAAGTAATTCTGTTTTCAGATTTCCAAGGTTAATTGTATAGACTAAATGCTTTTTCTTGCTACACTCAGTGAAACATTAAATTTTAACTGGCATTACAAGGCTAGCACTCCCTAGTAGTACATTACACCACATCTTCAGATAAGTTGGTGAGCACACAAAGTTTTAGGCTAAAAAGGGCTTTTTCCTTTCTGTTACTTCATTTATATTATTTATATTTATATCTTAATATTGCCATTTTCCTGCTTTGTTTTTTCTGCTTTTTTTTCGGGAAAAAAATGAAGCTTCCAAAAATACAAAATAATTTGTCTTTCAAAAGACTACATTTTTGAAGAAAAAAAGCACAAAGTGGAACATGAGATTTAAGAGATAAAATAAAATAAAATGTTTTATGGACTCTTGACTCTTTAAACATAAAGTCAAATTTGAAAGATATTCACCTCTTTTCAACAAAATTAATCATTTTTCCACTAGTCCCCCTAGCATAATTGAATGTACTTAGGGCAAGAAATTTAAATGGGACTTTTTTATTGGAAAAATGAACAGGAGATTTTTAATTTTTGTGGTAAGACTGGATAAATGGAAGAAAATTATGGTGGAAATTTTGTCCAAGAAGTTGAACAGAAATAGCCGCAATACCCAGAAAAAAATACTTAGACTGTAATTGCAGAACTTGTTCTCTAGAAAGCTCCCATAGCTCCATGTGGTGTTGGGAATGCCACTGGCTTTAGGAAACTTTGCCTTTGGCTTCCATGCATGGAATTATACAGTGCAATCTCCCAAATTCCAGATCTCCTCAATGTACAGATGCAATTTCAATGTGAACTTGCAAATCATTAATGTATTGAATCAATCTTGTGATATGAGAAGCGCCCATAAATAGCTAATTCCATATGTTAAAATTTGTTAGATTAATCAGCCCACATTTAAAAAGGGTGGAAAAATAATAAAAGACGGATTCGAAGCAAAAATCCTGGGAATGGGAGAGGAATTGTCATCTACATAAACTGGAACAGGTGATGGCAGCAGGGGTGTGCTGCTCTCTGAATGTAAAGGTCTGGCCCTATAAAAGAGCAATTAAAAAGGAAAAACACAGTTTGCCCCCTCCTCAATGGCAAAGTAAAAAACTCCACAGCTCCTGCTGATGGAGCTGGCTGGGACACAGGTACCTGGGAGCATTGTCACTTCTCTTATATTTTGTTCTATTTCCATTTTTACATGTGAAAGTGAAGTACATGGCATATAATTTCAAAAGATTCAATTCAAATGAGTCAGGTGAACTATTACCATAAAGGAGTCCTCAGGACAAGTGGCTTAGGCAGTGGAATATGTTACATATTTGCAGACACAAGCAAAGAAGAAGAATGAATAAAGCTTAGAAAAACAGATCAGAAAAATGAGAAAACCAATGCAATTAAAAGTGTTTAAAAGAATAAATCAATCACCTGTTTGAGGGACTTTGCTTTACTGGATTTGCCTTGAAATCTCCCCAGACAAGCAAGACGTCGTCTTCTCTTGGGACTCTTCTTCCACTTTTTCACTTGGTTGCAGTCTGCTGAAATAGATACTTCTCCTTTTTTCTCTCTGTTTTTTTTTTTTTTTCCTGTTCCCCTCCCTGATTTTTCAATCAGATTATTTGTGTCAAAATCTGGCGGTGAAGAAACAGCCAATAAGAGACAGAGCCCAGAAGGTATTTGCTTATCAAAACTTCCCAGGACTTTGACAACTTGAAGAGAATTCACGATGCCCAGCTCGAAGCCCTGGGGGCAGCACCCTTCACTTTTGGGTGCAGCTTTGCCTTCTGCAGGAATACTCTGTCATATTGACAAAAAGCATGACACAGGAAATAATGTACTGAGCAGGCATTTGTTACTTTGTATTTTCCTTAAGAAAAAAAAAATAAAAAAAAAAAGAAAAGAAAATTAAATAAAAGCCCTTAAGAAACCTGTAATTTTACACACATTCATCCCCGCATCATATCTCTTACAAACAGACACACCATCTGTCTAACACACATACACACACACATACTCGGGGCTCATAAACAAAACCATCGAGCACATATGCACAGAATTATTTTATTCCAGAATGGATCTTTTATCTTTCCAATTTCCAAGGAAAAAGGAATAAATACTTGCACGGTATAACTGAAGAAGATGCGTGTTAATCACCCTTCATTTTCCCAGGCATATGTGTGTGCAATCCACACATATTTTAGGCATTGCTCTATCTATATACAGCTGTATATAGGGTATAAATATAGATTTAAGAAAGCTCATTAAGCAAGCTCATTAACAACAGCTTTGCTAAAAGCTCTTCAAGAGCAATAATAAAAATTTGCACTTCTATCACTTGCTTTCAAAAAAGGTTTGAGAATGGCTTTGCAAATGTGAAATAATTGAGTGTCAAAGTAATGACCCAGTGGAAGGTGGGAGGATGGAGCAGGGGCAGAGTGACTGTCTCCAGGTTGTTCTCTAGCACAGGTGGGAACAGGAGCTGGAGAACAGTTTTTTCCTTTAGAATCCTTGGGCATCTCACTCTTATTTGGAGACAAACTAGGAGAGCTGAAATCCCCAAATACTTGGGAGAGAGAAAGGGAGTAGTTCCTTGATTCCACCTCTTCTCTAGTTATCCCAACCCTCCTGGCTGTGCAGGTGCTCTGTGGCATGAGCTGTGTGTGCCCTCAGTTGTCCTCTCCTGTGCTCACAGCTCTCTGTGCATGGTGGAACTGAGAGTGCAGGGATGCCTTCCATGGAATTTATCATTCCAGAGGTAAGGAAGTGTACAGCAGCTGTTGTGCGCTGAGTACCGGACTGCCACCAACAGGAAAATTCCTCAGGAGACCGAGTTTTCCTGCTCCCTGTGAGCTTCCAAATGCATTTCACTGTTTCCTACAGCTGCATGTCTCTTCTGTGTCCCTTTTCCTGCGGCAGCTCAGGGTGGGGAACACCAGGAAGGAACAACCTTTGTTCTGCAGGGCCCAGCGGGAGGCTGGGGCTTCCCTGAGGGAGCAGATGTGGTCCAGGGACACTCGGGGCCGAGAGCAGAGGGATTCTGGTCCTGGCCACGGCAGGACCTGCTGTCCCCAACGCTGTGCCAGGACAGGCACAAGTGTCAGCTGTGGCATTGCCCCATGGCACCAGCTGAGCTGTGCAATGGGGTTGATGCAACTCGGAGATAAGAGCGTGGATTTCACCCACATTGAGAAAGATTCAGATTTTGATCTTAACCCATCTGTCATTTACTGAGCATAATTAATTCTTGTTGTTTATAGAAGCGAACAATCCCTTTTCCTGCTCCCTCCTCCCCTCCATATTTATCTAGCCGGGTTTTGCATGAAAGAAACGTTCCCAAGGCATTGTGTTTGAAGCTGATTTGCATTCTCTTAAACACAGGCATTTGAGGGATTACATTTCCCGCTACAAAAACAAGCATTGTAACAGAAACCCAAAATGCACATTGCAGCTTCAGGGTTTCATATGAAGACAGTTACAGGAGTTAAACAAAATAGGAAAATGACAAGCTGCTGAAAAGGACTGAGATGCTATTTTATGAAACATTGGAGCTGGCTTCTGCCAGCATCTCTGAGCACAGACCTCCCGTTGATACAAAGTGCAAATGGCAGCAGAAGGTGGCCAGGAGGACTGGCCAGGAGGATGCCTCCATCTCCAGTGTCAGTAACAGCTGGATCAGCTCATGGTAGCCACGAGTTCACAAGGCCCAGATGTAAATATAGACAGACTGACTCCTGACCTAACAGCACAGAAACTCTCATTCAGGACCAATGTCACCAAACTGCAAAGCCTGGAGGGACATAGGGACACTGCTGTGGTTTCTCCAGCTCTCACCCCTTCCTTCTCTCTTTATTTCAGGGATTCCTGTGGAGCAAAAAGCTGCAGGATGGGAGTGCAGTTGTCTTGGCTTGTTGTGTTTTACTCTTCCCTGGATTTCTGTCTATGGCTTTTGTTCATCTCTCCACTGAAATCACCATCAAAAGGTGACTTACACAAGCTGACTTATAAACCCAGAGAGCTGGAAGTGCATTTGGGGCTGGAAGAACCTTTGAGCTGACCCCGTGTGGTCATTCTTATTTTATGTTATTCCTGTTGATATCACTTTCCCCATTCTCTCTTATTCAGGCTCAGCACGGAAGGGAGAGCCACACAGAGCTTATCTGGGTTCCCAGAGACTTGTCCTGGCCGTGACCCACACAGGCCACCAGGAATTTAGAGAGCCCTGCTTGCACACAAGGACAGTTTAATTTTGTGTGCTGCTGTGAGTGGTTACTACATGTCACATGCTCCAGTGTGTCCGAAGTAAATAGATTTTTAAATGTTCGGCTCAGTAATAATAAACAGGTTAATTACAGCATAACACGTCCCTTTTAGTGCAGTTGTTTCTCCTTTCAAATCCAGCAGCAAACCCCTGCTATAGCATCCATGTTTTCTTTGTCAATTTGACTGTTACAGCAATTAAGTCCCAGTAAAATAACACTACTAATTGCTTCCAGCTCTTTTCTGAAGCTCATCTTAATTTCCACTCTTTTCTGTGGCAGATTAAACAAACATGTCTTCTGCACACAAAAAAAAAAAAATTACCATCACTTTGTCCAGACTATAATAAATATTAATTGCCAGGCACAAAGCAGGACTAGATTAAAAATATGCTGGCTCCAAGCAACTCTTATCTCATCATGAGTCAGGATGACCTATAGCAGGTGCAGCGGGAAGGAACACAAGAAGAAGAAACACAAAAACTGCTGCAGAAGTTAAAAATCAACTGATGCCTCTCAGATGGGGCTCTATTCTGTTTTTCTTCCTTTGGACCTCATTTCCACTTTGCAAATTTAATGTCTGAGATTCCTGCTGGGATCTGGGGACAATTAATGCACTCCAGAGTCAGATCGAGCACCCTCGGTGTGTCCCTTGCGGAGCTGCTACTCCTTGGAAAAGGAAAAACACGGAGATCCCACCAGCCTGGAGACTGAAATGTTGAGTTTTAAACCTGTTGTACGTGGCACACGAAACCGAAAGCTGGAAATCCTTCCCTGCGGTAATTTCCTTTCTCCCCTCCTACCCTGCATTTTCCATAGGGAAAGATTGACCTTTATCTGCAAGGATAGGATGTTTGTGTCATATGGCTGCTGCATTCTAGGAGGGGAAAAAAGAAAACAAAAACAAAGACAGAATCTTTGTCCACGGTTTGGATGAGCAAGTCCTCAGGGATCCAAAAACAGGAGAAGGAAACAAGCTTTGCACGCTCATCAATTAAAATCAATGAGATTTGGGGCGCGTGCCCGGGGCTTCTGTCCGGGAGCCACCAGAGCCGTGTCCCGTCAGCACCGCCCCGCACACAGCGGCACCTCCGAGACACTTTTTTACTCCCTTTGAGCAAACCGCCGCACTTTGAGCGGGACATCCAAGTGGAAGCGCGGAAAATGAAAGCGCGGACAAATGAGCCCCCATCGGCGGCCGCCGCGTCCCCTCAGGGCCGGGCCTTGTTTACCGCCCGCGCGCGGCCCCGCCCCTCGCATCACGCGACCGCCGCCCGCCGCAGCGCTGCCCCCGCCGAGATCCCTCCGCTGTGGGACTCCGCGGGGGCGCGGCGGTTGCGGGCTCGCCCCTCGTTCATCCTCCGAGGTGGGAATGTCCCGTGAGGCGGGAGAGGCGAGCGAGGCGGGGAGGGAACGGGAGAGAAGCCGGGAAGCCCGCGGAAAACGAGGCGGTGAGACAGGACTAGGTTGTGCGGCGGAGGGATCTGAGGGGCGAAGCGCTGTGATGGGAGGGGGAGGCAGGGCCAAGATGGCGGCGCCCTGTGGGCCGGAGGAGCCCGGAGTGGTAAACAGCTGAAGGGAGGAGAGGGAGAGGTGAGTGTGCCGGGCCGCCTCCCGCTGCCACCGCCGCGGCGACACCGGGGACAGCCGTGGGGATGGAGAGGAGGAGGCAAAGCAGATAGATGAACGGGGAAGCAGGGAGAAAGGGTTGGGGGAGGAGGCGGTAGGAGAAAGGGAAGGGGTCGAGGCGATGGGGAAGGAAGGGGGGGTGATGTTCTCCCTCCGTCCCCTTTCCTGCCTCCCTTTGTCCCCTTTCCTTTTTTCCAGACAAACTTGCTCTGGAGCGCTGCCCGGGGGGCTCGGGGCGCTGCTCCCCCCGCAGGGTCCCCCTACCAGCCAAAGCGCCCTTTTAGTTCTGAGCTTTTTATCCAAAAAGGCTCAGCACCCCCATTGCAAAGGCTGTGCCGATTTCCAGGTTTCCCCTGCCTTGGTTACTTGCTGACGAGGTTCCCTTGTCCGGGGTAGAGTATTAAATAAAGCAAAGACTTGTTAAAGTCTGTCCCCTCGGTGAGGAAGGCTTTTCTCATTTCCTTGCTTCTGGGTAGGTAATGTGAAGTCAGGATGTTGTTTACTTCTACAATAAAACATTTTGCTTCCTGTTATCACAAAGAACTTGGAAGGCTGCAGTTCTGAAGTTTTCACCCTTTGTTTGCTATGGATGCAGCCTCTGTCATTGTTTTATCAGTTTAGGCAGAGCTTCTCTCCTTGCTGTTCGGGGTTGGGGTTTTTTTAATGAATCTTTTACAAGGCAATGAATGAAAGGAAGAACGTGCCTTAAAGGAATGTATGATTCAAAACCCCTGGAAATGACCCAGAAACCGGGATCAGGTTTTGTGTGCAAAACTCTTTCCAGAACTGCTGTTTCCAGAGAACCTTCCAGTGGGTGCTAATACAGGTTTTCATTCTTTTCTGCGGTCTGAACCTGCAGTTTCCTGACATTGCCTTCTGGGGATAGTTGTTGGAAATCCATCAGAATCGAAGCACTACTGAAGTTATCCCATTAGCTGAAAAAAAAATTCCTCTTCAATTTATGTGCATGAAAAATTAGAAAGTAAATCTTTGAAAACTCTGGAAGTGTTAATAATCAGTGCAGACCTTGGGAATCTATCTGTCTGCTGTTGTCTTTGCTGAGCAGCAGTCAGGTACTCCACTTAGCAGAAACAGCTACGCCACACTGAAGTTTAAAATCAAATCAGGGGCTTAAAATCCTTTACTCAGTGAAAACCCTTCTGCTTTGTTTTTGTTTGTTCATTTGTTCTGGTTTTTTAGCAGCCCAGTTCACCCAGGACTACATTTGTGGGGAATTGCATGGACTTACACCGATGAAAATGTTGTCAGATTATCTAATGTGTCATGAGATAAGATTTAATTGAAATTATTTTATCTCTGTCTGTGTTTAATCCTGACACCTTAACTCTTTGTTACCTTTATGGTGACTAAAAAAGTCACATTATTAATGGATTCCCATGTGAGATATGCTGTCCAACTGCAGTTGTTTTGGTGTTTGGACAAATATTTGTCTTCAGTAACTATTTGTAGTTTAAAATGAATGCTGGCTCTATTTGCAGCTGGACTGCTGGGATGTTGACTTGTCCTGATTCCTGAAATTCTTCCAACTGCCAGACACCTTCTCGTCAGCCCTGACAGGAGCTGGGGATGTGATTCAGCCTCTGTGCAAACTGTAACACATGCATAGTGCACACACATAAATATATATTGGGAAAAGATACCTTTTCGTTTATTAGGAATAAATCCTTTGTCGTGAGGGTGCTGAGGCCCTGGCCCAGGGTGCCCAGAACAGCTGTGGCTGCCCCTGGATCCCAGGCCAGGTTGGACAGGGCTTGGAGCAACCTGGGATAGTGGAAGGTGTCCCTGTCATGGCAGGGAGTGGAACTTGATGGTCTTTAAGGTCCTTTCCAACCCAAACCATTCTGGAATTCTTCAATTATAAGCAAATAAAATAATCAAAATGCTTTGCAGTGGTGGAAGCGGAGGAAGGAGTACACCAGATTTTGTGGCAACTTGCAGACAGGTGTGTATTTAAGAAAGAATGTTACAGATTCATGTCTGGTATTACATGTTCATGTAGTTTAATAAACACACTGAGGACAAGTAATGATGTTTCCTTTCTTAGCCTAAGCATTTCTTTGAGTAGCACATTAAGATCCAGAGTAAAGTTCTTACTGTGGTGAATTGCTGTCCCTTTCTTGGGCATTATTCATGTTTTCTTCTTACTTTACAGTTGCACATAATTTGCTATTGTTCTGTGTAGAGCTGGGTTTAATTCTTGGAGCAGTTAAAATGCCTTGATGGGTACATTAGATAGGTTGCAGTGGTTTCAAGGTTTACTGAATTACTGCCTAACTCTATGAATATTTTAAAAGATTCCTCTTGGGGGCAAAAAAAAAGTGCTGCAAAGATTTAGGAGTTTCACTCCTTGTGTTAGTGCCAAGTTTAGAGCTCTCTGATTACCTGTTTGTAGTTAAAAAGATCCTACAGTTGGACTGGCCTTCTGTGTGTAGTGTTAATTAAATTGTTCTAGAAAGCCAGAGCTTGTTCTTATTTATTTATTTGCTATTAATATATGCAGTTGTGTATAATAAATTGCAATAACTCTCTGACTCTCTTTAGTAGCTGGCTGGTTAGGCTGGCTTCTGCCAGAGGATGAGGTGACAGCCTTTCCATGTTTGGGCTTTTTATGATGTGGATTGTTTTTAAACAATTTTCCCTCTGACAGAAATGGGATGAGTAGCAATTAGCAATAGTGTATTAGCACAGCAGAGTCCAGAGAATCTTAAATGCTGCTGAATATTATTTTCTCTTTGTTTGGGCTTGTTGGGGTTTTTTTTGTGATATTCCTGTTCCCACATCTGTTAAGCACCAGTAACAAAGTACAGGAGAATGTGTATAATATCAAGTTATAACTATAAATAATGATCTTGTTTAGTTATGGAATCTTGTACAGGTCTTAATACAACCAGGAAAATATTTTCTATTAGAAGAAGCTAGACACCTTCATTCTTTAAAGATGAGTAAATAAATTAAATTAATTGTATTGCTAGTTGTAGTGATCAGTTTGAAATGAGGTTAGAGTGTTTAGAGTTATTTCTGGGTGGTGAAAACGGGAATTAGCAGCTGCTTGCTTTCATATGCCACCAGTGGTTTTTCTCCCTGCTGGAACTTTTCATTCATTGCTTGTGTCACTTGTATAATGGCAATGTTCAGTTTAACTAAGGGACATATAAGATTGGGCATGGTTAGGAAGCATAAAATGGGCTTCAGTTTTTTTGTGGTGAATGGGAGGGGGTGAGGCTTAATCCTTTCATGGCCAACATTTCAAAGATGCGAGCGAAAAGGGCTGCTGTGTTCTCAATCTGAATTTTTCTTTGAACACAATTGATGTAAAATTATTCTGTCCTCGTTCATGGCTTTTGCCAAAGCAATACCTGGGGATGTGACCTGACCTTACCTGCAATAGAAATCAGATGGAAAAGTGTAAATCTGGAGGTTCTGGTCTTGTGTAGACATCCCCTTTTCTCTTGGGGCAGAGAGGGCAGTAGCCATATACTGGCATACCCTAAATTTAACTGCTGCTTAATGAGGAGAGATAAAATGCTGCTGTTGATCCCCTCCCCATCCCCCAGAGTAGGTCCTGCTGTCTGAATTTGGGTGTCATTGCAGCAAAGGCCGAGGGTGTGTTTGTGGTGTGTCCCCCTCCTCCCCACCCCTGCGGGCAGCATAACTGGCACTACCAGCTGCTTTTTCATTTGGCTTGGGATAAAAATACACTGAACAGAAGAACATCTTCTCTTGACAGAAATACTTAGAGAAGTCATAATCTTTGGGAATACTCTGCTGTCTCTTTCTCTGTTTAGCCTTTTCCAATTAATATTTCTACAGTCTATTTCTACAGTCTCTCCCTTTGTCTCGAGTTTGTAGCTTAAACTGTTTTGTGTTGTTAAATTAGCTACTGAAAAAAATAAATTTAGACTTGGTTCTTGGCTTGTTGGCTCATTTTCCTTCGGTAAGATGGCTCCAAAGCTGTACTGGTACTTTAATACTTTTTACTAAGTATATCTTAAAGAATGCTCTTGAATATAAGAAGTGCTGTCAGTGTGATATTTTCCAGTGAGATTAAAATGTTGCATTTTAAATGGTGTTTAAACAGACTTTTTTCTACTCTTTACTAACCAAGTACTTTGGATCTTTTGTATAAAACTACTTTTAAAAGTTAGTGAAGAGTCAGTGACTCAAATCACATGGAAAGTGTACTTGTTTTAATCCTATTAGTTGCAAGAATGGTTGCAGGGATGTGGAAATTCTTCTGATGAGGGAATGATTGCAGTATCTGGGGATGGAAGCATTAGAGAGGCTCATCTTGTAACTGTATTTGAGCAGAAAGCCGGTGATGTGATACTGTAAAGGTGTCAGGGATGTCCTGTTCACAGCACAAGTATCAATTCCAGATACAAAATACTGTGAAGCCAGTGGCTGATCCTGCTGTTTCACAAGGTGATGGGAGCCCCTTAACCTGGCCTGTGCTTGTCTACAAGACTTGAAAATCACATCACAAATTCCTGGTGGGACTGTGATAAATCACACTGACACCACAGAGCTGAACTTCATCTGCCAGAACACAGTGTTTTCTGACAAAAAGCCTGTTGCCTGTAAACTACTTATTCAGCTGCTTTGCTTTAAAAACGTGTGACATGATTTAAGACTATTGTTGAAATTTCCTGGCTTGTTCATTTGCTCAGATTTGGAGCATCTCAGTCTTACCTAGAGTTCAAAATGACAAATGACTTTACCTGGAGAAAGCTGTGATTTGCTTTTTTAAAGTTGTGGCCATTTGTGTACAGTGGGGTGACAACATTCACTGGTTTGGTGTAACTTGAGATAAAGTTCCACCTCATGAGGTACCCATGTATAACATTGCCCCTTTTTCAGATGTGCTTTGAAATACTTTTATTAGTATTTTGAATACTTTTGAAGTGGAGACTTCTCCATTTTAAAGTACTCCAGTGTACGATTGACAAGTATAAATGAACGATTTATTGGCACAAGGTCACTCCAGCCATCTGTTTTAGTCAGGGAGCTTGGGAAATGATCCGTTACCTACATGTGTGTCCTTATCAGCAGCTGAGCTCGCCTTATCAGCCTCGTCCTTATCTGGTGGCAGGGTTTGTTCGTGCCAGCACAGTGGCACAAAGTTTGAAATCCTCTTACCTACTCAACGTTTAAACTGGGGTTTTCCCCATCTGTCTGCAGAGGTATTGTTGAGCCTAACTTCCAGAACTCATCAATAGTCTCTCCAAAACTGTGTTTTGTGATCTCACCAGGCCGCAGATTTTCCTCTGGCAATATCAGAATCAGTGAAACTGCTGTTGAGGATTTTACTGGTCCAATATAGTGGTATTGCTCAAGGGAAATAAGAAGAAAACAATTCTTTTCACTGGTGTGGGATGGGAATCAGAGAGAAGAGAGCTGACAAAGTTTTTATGGAGCAAAAAAGCACAGACTCGTGTTTCTGCTGCTTTAATTCTCAAAACAGGTTTTGCTTGCAGTTGCTCTAGGGGTGTGGCCATGCATCTCTTTTGTTAACAAGACTTTAAACAACTAATTCATGTTGCTTAGGAAGCTGGTGAATCCATTGCTAACCATAGCTGAGACTGTGTCCTGATAGAAATTGAGGGATAGCAAGGCCTGTTTGAAAGATGTGTTCTCAGAAATGAAGGAATAGATTCCTTGGAGTGAGCTGCTTCCCCATACAAAGTTGCTAATGCAGTCATTGAGTCAATTCAAAATTTTAATGATTTCTAGAAAGGGAGAAAGGAGTTGGTTCCTCAAAATTGTTAACAGAGTGGAAGGCTGACTTAGTTTACGTGGATGTGTGGCTTTAAACCTTTGGAAAGGATGGTGTCACTCTGAGTGTTGTTCATCTTCTAAACAGTGAGCGCTTTGAGGAAGGAGTTGAAGCTTGGGAGTCTGCACAGTGTAGGGAAAAAACCAACAAAAAAGCACAAACCAAAATCCTAACCCACAACAAATGCCAGTTCTGATTTTATGAAAAGCATAGATCCATTCTGCTTTCAGTAAAAAGCAGCTTCCCTCACCCCAAGTCTATTCTTTTATTATCCAAGTCTTGCTCACACTACCAGCCAGTTTTAAGTCTGTAGGTTTAGCATTTTGCCAGCATTAGGCTAGAAAGGAAATAGCATTTAAATCTAAGCACTTCAGTGATCAAACTCTGCTGGCTGCTTGACCTGAAGTTTCATTGGGACTATTCAGTTATGATCACTGAAAACTGAGGGTGAGATGTTTTATGTTCTGCAGTGATGATTACTGCAATGTTTCAGCCAGCTTGTTGCTACTGAAATGCCAGCTGGGAGTGTGGTGCTGTATTATCACCTTTGAGTTTGCAATCAGTGCCAGGTTAAGTAAGCTGGCACTAAGGTGGCACTAAGAAAAGTGACCTTGGGCAGTTCTTCAACTGCAGTGATATGTTGCAAATGACAAACCTTACTGGTGGAAATGTTAACTCCTGCTGTGACTTCGTTAAATGTAAATATTCAAGAAAGTAATATATATATATAGGTAATTACAGCATTATCATTTAAAACAGAGCGATGATCTGTGCTCCTTGGCTAATGCCTAAAAATGTTTTGAATAGAATTTAAAGGCTTAAATTAATTACTGTATGTTCAGAATAGAGAAGAATCATTTCTGTGCAAGATTCTGCCTATAATAAATAAAACTTGAGCAGCTTTTGAAGGGTCACAGTACAAAACCATGGTTTTGTGGAAACCATCTAGTTTGAGGTAATTACACAGCTTAACCTGTGGACAGTTCTTTAATGGGGAACTGCAGCACCTTTTGGTGCTGTGCAGACTGTCCTCATGCACAACTCCTCTGTTCTGTTTGAAAACTTAGTGATGTTCTGGACATACACCTGGTGTGATAAGGAAGAAATAATTTGAGCCTTTTCTTAACCTCTTTCTGGTTTTTCTTTATTAGTGATCATGAAAGGTGTGTGGCTGACAGCATTGCAGACAGAAGCTCAGGTCATCCACAGAACAGGTGCTGTAAATACAACTGCAGTGGAAAAACAATTCTGTGTGTAAACTTGGTATATGTCAGTCTTGCCTTCCAGGGGGAAGAAAATGTATTCTGGCTTGGAGTGGGAGGGAAGAAACCCTTGCTGATAATATTAGGTGTATCTAAAGCCAGATTTGTTCTTCCACTGGGAAGGGTTTGGTATAGGACTCTTCTGCATGAAACAAAAATTGATTCATTTTGTGGTAGATAGGTCAATGTACACCTGAATCCTTCTGGTGCTGATCCATGGGAAGAAGCCATTTTAAAAGCCTGGCTTAGATTTTCTCCCACTTAGCACTGTGCAGCTGACCAGTTGTTATCTGCACATTGTTGCATTTAATACTTTAAGCAGTTTTTGCACAGCAGAGTTTGTGATCACAAAGCACACGAGTGAACTCAGAATGTGTTGTGCTGCTCAGGCTGGTTTTGGTGTGCTCAGGCTGCCCAGGAGCAGCAGCTGCAGCAGCCCTGCTTGAGTTTCCCAGGAGCTGCAGCCTAGCCACATTGCAAAGTCTTAAAGCCCAAATCTCTCGGAGTGCAGCAATGCAGAGCCCAGGGCAGTGAATTCCTGACCTGGTCACAGGAGTGGAGAAGATTCTGGAGGTGTGTATTTTCTCCAAATTTTAGTCATAGGCAAAGGACTGGAAAGGTGGTTTGAGGATGAATTGCTGTAAGGACTCAGGAGTGGAGGGATTCCAGGGATCTTTTTGCATTTTATTCAAAATTTTACTTCAATTTACTGACCTGGAGAGGAAATTTAAAAAGTAAGGTAAGAGAATGCTCTGACAGTCTAGTTACTGAGGTCTTCTGTAAAACTGATTAATGTCTTTGTGAAAAACATGAAGAAAACCTTGCTCATGACTCACTGGCTTTCTGGAAACTCTTACAGCTTTTATTGCAGGTGTGGAAACCCTGACAGTCCTCTCAGTGTTAAATGGGCACTTGTGTGGAAAAGAAATAGGAGAGATGAGAGATTTTATATGGAAAGGGAAAAGTTCACTCATCTGCTGTCTCTTCTCTCCTAGTCTGGTAGAAAGACATCAATGAAGAACTTCCTGAAGTTTTAACCTCCACATTCATGTCAGTACGTGCATCATGGCACAGCAAGGAAATGTTGGTGAGCTCCTCTCAATGCTGGATTCTCCAATTCTGGGTGTCCTGGAAGATATAACAGCTGCATTCAAAGATAATCTCATTTGTGGTATGTATCCTTTTGTGTAGTTCTGGAAATTGTTTTGCTTTTACATCAATAAAAGTTGAATAGTGTGGGTTTTTTTCTATCAAACACTGTCTTTGCAAATGCAACTTGAAAGAAACTCTTGATATTTGGGTTTGAAATTGCTCTAAGGAATGAGAGTTCACTCCATTTTGCTTAATGGTATGGCTCCTGGAAGGTCTGTTACATAATTGTTAAAACTATTACAAAATGACTGGCTTTTCCTGAGGCAGAGCTTCAAGTGTGAGCTGATGAAAGTTTCTTTGTAAAGCGTATCTAGAAAGAATTAGGTGTCACCCAATGTACAGGAACCAGTGAGATTTTGTTAATAGTAATAAAAAAATAGCAAAAAAACTCTACTCCCATACAAAACAACAGACTCAGACTTTGTGGAAAGTGGTTGCTGCTGTTGAGGCATCACTTGTGCTGACAGAGCCTTTTCAGAGCACGAGAGCGCTGCCCTTGTCCTTGTCCCTGAACTTGCTCTCCTTCATGTGCTGAAGGGAGAGAACATCAAGTCACTCCTGAACACTTTACTGGGTAAAGCACCCTTGCAGCTCAGCTACCTGTAGGGTTTTATGGTTAGACAGGAGTTGTTGGTTGGTAAGAAACCCTGTTCCTTTCCCTGAGCTGAATGCAATTGCTTGAATGGTTTGGAAGCAGGAAATGTAGTTGAGAGGTCTCATTTTCCCAAAGGTCTGCTAAACACCAAGGACTGCTTTATGTTAGAAATTGTGTAATAGTTGCTTAAAAGTTCTGCAAGTTGTAGCAAGTGCTTCTCTTTTAGTGTATTGAGAATGTTTTGGGTTTTTTCCTTGCTGTCCCCAAACTGACAGACCGTGGGCCTATGCTTGTCAACAACCTTGTGGACTATTACTTGGAAACCAATTCTCAGCAGGCACTGCATATTCTGTCCACTCTGCAAGAGCCTCATGACAAGGTAAAAAAAAAATCTTGTTATGTTAGATTTTAGCCTGGTATTGAAGCAGCCTTTAAATAGCATCCATTAAAACTCTAGGGGTTCCACTCTGGTGTAGAATTACCTTGCTGTAGAGATGTAGTATCTCTGTAGTAAGAGTGGTTTAAGCTTTAAAAAAAAAAATCTTGAGAGGTCTCTGTTTCTTGAGTTGCTTACACTGACCCAATTACGCAAAGAACCTCTATAACAGAAAGGGTTTGGAGGATTAATGTTGTCTCTTTACAGTGCTCCTGCTGCAGAATGTGTTAGCCTAAAACAAATTGGGTATTTTGAGAGCAAGAATTTTAAATAGGTTGGAAATGGCACTACAAATTGGCTGCTGCCCAGATTTATTTTTTTTTTATTATTTACTTATAAAACATTTCAAAGTGCAGGGACTGCTTCTGGCCTGTGTAGTTTGTGTTTGTCTACCAGTAGTCTCAGTTATTGCAGGGTTTTATATCCTCTGGGATCCTGTATATTTATAAAATGCCCATAGTTTCCATGTTGACAAACTGCTGAATATAGACTGGTGAAAAAGAGTGTAGAGCAGTTAAATATAAATACCTTTCTTTTTCTGCCACTCTCTGCAAAATCCTTTATCAGCATCTACTGGACAAAATTAATGATTATATGGGCAAAGCTGCTACTCGTTTACCCACCCTCTCTCTGCTGGGACATGTGATAAGACGACAACCATCTTGGAAACACAAACTTTCTCAAGCACCTCTCCTGCTTTCATTGCTTAAATGTCTCAAGGTAAGAACTGTCAGTGCTGTCTATAAAACACATGATGTAAACTTGCATACAGATGCAAGGCATTTGATTCCTGTTTTGATGTCATTTAGTTAAGCCACAGTGCTATTAATACCAGCTGAATACTCTGTGCTGATGTTGTTATTGCTGACAATCTTGTTTCTAAATGCCACTATCACTGTGAGTTAGGAGTGTTTATTGAAACTTTTCCAAAATAAGTTAAAGACAAGAGGGCCCTTGGTGAAGTTGGTGTATATCTTGAATGTGAATCTAATGAGAAATACAGTAACTTCCCACTGGTGCAGTTTGAATTTGAGTGTCCTCTACTTGTAGTGTAGATGGGCCATGCAGTGGACTATTCCCTGGTGAAATTACCTTGGAAGTAGCAGACTTTCTCTTCTTAGATACTGACATGCTGGACTACAAGGAGGTAGCTGTTCCCCCAGGCTTTGTGGGTTTTTCCCCTGATCTGCAGATTGATCAGGTGTAATACTGTACAGTACTGTACCAGTGAATAAGGAATGATAAGGGCTTTGAGACCTAGAAGGCATTGTCGGTAATGGAATTTATTATGATAGTGAAGAATCCACATGTCATGAAGTCACATTTAAATGCACAATGCAGTCAAGTGCCAGCACTCTTCAAAACAAAACTACCACAAATTTGTAACTGCCAAAGGAGCAGCTCCAGCTGCTGTTACTGGAAGTCCTGACATGCCTGACAAGATCTGTTGCCCTTTGCAGTGTGACTGAGGGAGGAGTGAAGTGTGTCAGAAGGCTGCTGGGAGTAGAACAGAGATGTGGAAGTGCTGGGGATGTGGACAGAGGGTAGGGATGGACAGGAAATGTGTTCTGATAGGTTTTGTGTGACTGAGGTAGAGTAGTGGCTGTAGACACACAGAGGAGGATAAATCCCTAAAAACTGACTGTCCCATCAGCCTGGGTGGCTCCTGGGAGATACCCAGAGATTTCAGCAGCACTTGCCCACAGCCTGACCTGTGCTCTGTGCACCCTGTGCTGACAAAGCAGAGGAGCTGCCAGGGAAAATGTGCATTAAACTGAGAAAGCAAGAAATGAGTTTGAACATTTTCTGTGTCCATTCCTAAAATCTGATTCTCTCTTCCTGTTTCATCCACCCAAAGGTTTGTACTGCCCCATCCCTTTCTTGTGGCACAAGCCAAGGTGTTCCAGTCATTGTTTGAATTACTGCTGGGTGAAATTACCAGCAGCCAAGTCTAGTAGAAAAGCTTTTGACCCCTATGTTGGTAACTGGCCAACATCCTTGAACACCCTGATCTGATGTGCAGTTTCTGAGCCTCTGAATGCTGTGTGTGTTTAGCTCTGGGAAGGAAGGAAGGTGGCACATAAGATGCTTCACATTCCAGTAATTGTTTTTACTCAGCTGTGGGACTGTGGTGATGTTCCCTTTTTAACTAAGCCAAGTGTTTATACAGAAAAGCAGCAGAGTAGGAGCAAGAATCCCAAATCTATTTTTTCTTCAAGCTGTTCTGTATGAAAAAACTCAATAATCTTGGATCATTAAGTTCTGGTAGGTTTCAGAGGGGCTGTTTCAATAGAGAACATTTTCCATGATGATGGTTCAATGTTCACTTCATCCTTGGAAAAAAATAAGTTCAACACATTCAACTAATGCAGGTTTTTTCCCTTCTTGCAGACTGACACAGATGTAGTAGTACTCACCACAGGTGTCCTAGTGCTAATAACCATGTTGCCAATGATTCCTCAGTCTGGCAAACAGTACCTTCATGATTTCTTTGGTATCTTTGGGCGTCTCTCAGCCTGGTGCTTGCAGAATCCAGGTGAGATTTCAACTTTGTTGCATGCAGTTGTGGTTTAGCAGTACCCTTGTGACTCGTGTGAAGTCGGTGAGCACATACTTCTGTGAGAGTCTTAATGGTCTGAGATTATTTAAACACAGAAAATGACATGTTAAGCCCACAAGCTGTTCTGTTCTTTGAGATCATGGGCGAGTTTTTTGCTCAGAATTTAGAAGTCTCAGAATCTTCCATGTGATGCTTCTACTGCATGAAATTTCACTGAACCAAAGTACTGCCCTGATGACAGTGAAAAGGAGATTGATCTTAATGGAGAGAGAAGGAGAAGTGCTCATGATTGAGGCAGATTTTGGGGAATTTCATATTCCCAAATATAAATGGGGAGGAGCAAGAAGCAACATAAAGAAGAATTTATTTTAATGTGCAACTGTCAATAGTCATGAAGTTTGATAAAACTGGTTTTCTCAGAGCCCTGGCTTTGCTGAATTTGTTGTAAGGGGTCTGATATCTAACACCAGCAGTATCTGTGAGTGTGGCTCGTGGCTGAATGAACAAATGCTGTGTTAAGCACATAGAGCTGCTATTTAGAGAGCCGTTCTGCATTGCAAGTAGGATTGGAACTTCTGAGGTGAATACTAAGGTTTGTCTGTTGTGATTGCTTTTGGTCACTACAAGCTTTTAATTTTTACCTTTTGAAGTGAAACAAACCTTAGTTTCCTTTTTTAATCGTTCAGTCTTACTCTGGCTCACTATCTAGAGGAGTTTCAGGTTTTAACTTGAATAAAAGCAAAGCTGTGTTTTGAGAATGACAGCACACTGGTTGGAATTAATGGTCCTTATCTTAATTTCTGGGTTTGCTGTGAGCTGATGACTAAGAGTTGCTTGTTTTCTGAGAAGATTTCACAGTTTCACTAGGGACTATTTGTATCTCAGAAGACTTGTTCCAGCTAACATTTCAAATTTCAAAGTACTACACTTGAATTCTTAAAACTTTTGTTCTTTTCTCCAATGTAATGAAAAAGATTCTAACTACTTTTTCAGGTCATGTGGCAGAGATTTATCTTGTCCATCTTCATGCCAGCGTTTATTCTCTCTTTCATCGTCTTTATGGAATGTATCCTTGCAATTTTGTCTCTTTTCTGCGCTCTCACTACAGTATGAAGGAAAACCTGGAGACCTTTGAAGAAGTAGTCAAGGTAAAATGCTGCTCATTTGTGTATTATCTGAGGCAAGGAATTTATAGCTACATATTCCAGTTTAATACAACTGCCAGTTCAGCTGAGGGCTGTTCAACAAAACACTATAACAATGAGGACTGAAGGCTCAGTTGGGATCGACTCTTGAAGCTGTGGTGATGTGTATTAACCTTATCTGTTAAATGTTACTTTCTGAACTATTGGGATCAGTAGTTTGCTAATCAGTTTTGTGTGGTTTAGTGCAATCCAAAGGTGCTGCACTAATAAAAGTCCTTCTTCCTTCCAGCCAATGATGGAACATGTGCGAATTCATCCAGAGTTAGTGACTGGATCCAAGGACCACGAACTGGACCCACGAAGGTATTATATGTTCTCTCTGCTATTAGGAAAGGCTCAAATTGAGCAGCTTTCTGTGGGGTTATTTCAGAAGGTTGCAGCAAAACCTTTTCTGTCAGCAACAGTTGGTGTGGGGGTGTTTTGCCACCCAGATTTTTAGGTGCACCAGGTATACATGTAGACTTTCCTCATCCCAGCTTACAGCTGGATGAATAAGAAGAAACTGTTGTGAAAGGTCATAAACAACAATGTTGGGGTTCTAAATTAATTTTGTGTCTGGGATGGCAACTGTCTTCTACTTTATGACTTGATGATCAAACATTCTCATAAAGATCTAAAACAGTTTGCTTGTAATGAATAAACTGAAACTGCCAGAAATGCTTCATTGGCTGAAGGTTTGGGTCATATTCCTTGGGTTTCTTGAAGTATTTGATGGGATTGAAGTGTTTAAAATGGCTTCAGCGTGTCTTGTTTTGGTACCTAGATATTGGTTCATTTAACAGATCAGTTCTTTTAACAGGTATGTGTTAACATTATCAGCTGTATTAGTTTTCTTTAGCAATAGGCTCATTTGCCTGCAGCAGCACCACTTGCTGCTTTTCTCTTGTCTCCACAGGCCCAGCCACTGAAGAGGAGAATTTGACTCTTGTTGCTGCACAGTAGTGCTCTTGCCCTGCTTTTCAGAGCCACTAAGAAATCACTCCTAACTGGGAACCCATTGAGTGTCACAATGCTCAATTTTGCAGGGGGGAGGGTGTCACCACTCAGGAGCACAATTGGCACAAACCTACCAGTGGAAGCCTTCTGTTTTGGTATCTTGGATAGACAGCCTTCTGGGCTTTCTCTTCTTTGCAGTGAACTTCCATTCCCTAAAATACTGGGCAGATCTAATCTGGCTGTCTAATTTAGTGAGAAGTAGTTTTCAGGATGAAGGAGGTAGTAAGAGTAAAAAACATTCCCCAAACTTGGGAGGAAAAACACAGATCTGAAACTGGCATTGCAGACAGTGTTTGCTTAAATAATACAGATTCCCTCACTGCTGGCATGTCTAAATTTTGACTACCAACATCTGAGTGTAGTTGAGCTGATTTCTACAGCTGCTGAAGCTCAGGATCAACCAAGTCTTCGTATGCTGTTCCTCCTTTCCAGAGTGCTCCATGGCAGACCTTTGTGGATCTCTGTGTCAAAGCTGTTTGTCTCCTCTTTGAGACCCCCTCTCACAAGTCATCTGGTTGCAATTTCTGTCTGGTGCCTTGTTCCAGTTTGGCTGGGAGCATGCAAAGCCACCTGGAACAAATGAACCATCCTGCAAGACAATTCCTCCTATCTCCAGGAACTCTTGTTTTTAACAATAATTGACTAACTTACTCTTTTGGATCCAAAAACTGTCTGCAGGTGGAAAAGACTAGAAACTCATGATGTTGTGATAGAATGTGCCAAAATCTCCCTGGACCCTGCAGAAGCCTCGTATGAAGATGGTTATTACTCTGTGTCTCGGAAACTCTGCACAAGCTTAAAACATCATCAAACTGACCCCAGTGCCAGCTCTTATATTGACACACAGAGCAGCTATGGTAAGACCTGCCTAATGGCTAATCAATACCCAATTGCTGGAGGAGAACTGGCCCTAGAGCAAAAAAACCCTCACTAATTTATCCCACTTAAAGTCTGATTCTTAGGCACCAGAAAATAAACCATCATTAAAAAATATATATACATAGATATATTTTCTATGTGCAGACATGCAGTGTGTTTTCAACATTGTCTCTTCATCCCCTGTCCTCCCTACCCCAAAACAACCGAAAAATAAGAAGGCTGTAGTATGTATGTAATTCATGTAATGAATTCAATGTAATGTATTCAATAGATAATTTCTTGGGCTGGAAGAAAAGGCTCTAGTTACAAATGTGTGTGTTAAATGGATTTGAAAAGCTTTGATTAAAAGCCTTTAGGTACTAGCCAGAAGAATCATAGGTTTGTATTTGATGTGTTGGATGCTTTGGAATTTTGATTTTCTCTTCTATTTAACTTTCAGGGACTTCTACCCCATATTCCACTCCTCGGCTGACACTATCACAAATGCCAGGACAGCTACCTCAGATTCTGAGCCCACAGTCCATGAGGCTGTCAACTGAGCCACAGCAGGTAAAGCAGAAGATGAAGCCCAGCAAGTTTTCATTCTCTGCACTTTCATAGTTTCTTGTGCCAGTCTTAAAGATCCATGATTTTGAGCTGTGCTGTGAATAGTTCAGAAGTTGGTGTTCATTTCACATTTAATCTCTGCCTGATTTTCTGTGTGAAAACTTGGATGCAGGTGCTTCACATGTTCCTTTTGTGAGCTCTGCTGTGTTTCACTCTGTGCACAGGTCACCATCTGGAGCCCTTCTGCAGTGTGTGGTATGACCACGCCACCAACATCCCCCGGTGTTGTCCCATCAGAGTCATCCCAGTCTGCATCACAACCCTACAGCAAAGCTTTTGGCACATCTGGTACGTGCTGCATTTTAGAATTAGGTCTTCAAGGTTTGTGTTAGTGGAAATTCTGGCTGTAAATTTTAGTGGAAATTCTGGCAGTTTTTAAATGGGAATGCCACATCATGCCAGCTGATAGGCTTGAGTGATTACTCCTGTGAACTGAGTACCTCACCTAGAGTAGTACTGATGCAAACTGAGAGGAAATCTGTGAATTCAGTGCCAAAGTCTGAAACAGCTTTTGGGAAATGGCAGTTTTGTGTTGATAAACAGTTGAAAGAGATTTCAGAAGTAAATGCTATGAGGTGGTGTTTAAATGTACGATTTTTCACATGCAATGTTCAGCTGAAAGGAGGAAGGGGGAGCCTGCTGAGAGAACTTGTGCTCCTTTTCAGCAGGGGGGAAAGGAACACCTTTGGGAACACCAGCCACATCTCCTCCTCCACCCTGCACTTCAGATGATTTTGTGCATGTTTCACTCCCTTCAGTTGCTGCCACACCTCCTAAAAAGGTATTACAAAATTCTTCTGGTGATCTAATCTGTTTTTTCTTCATTGACTTGACTTAATGCAGTGACCTTAACTGAGAAAGAAAAATCAGAGTAGGTGGTTTATAAAAAATTTTGCATTTCACTGCAAAAACTCTTCTAAATGTAGACAGCTATTGCCACTTCCAGCTGCACAGTTGCCAATGAAATCTAAGGCAATTAATGTGTTCTGGGTTTCTTTTGTTTTCCAGGAGGACAAATCAGATTCTGGGAGGCCTTTACTGTACCGACAGCAAAATGTCATGAACAGCGATAAATCATTGGGTAAACTCCATTTTCCTCTCCCCATTATTACAACCTATTGTAAACAACTCTGGTTTTTACTGACACTTGTTCCATTTCCCAAACACTTTTCCACAGGCTTTTTTTTAACCTGGAGTTCTTTGTAGTTCCAGGATCCTGCCTTAACCTCTGATTCAGCTTAAAACCTTTTTGTGATGCTTCTGATTTCAATTTAACTATTCATGTTCAGAAATAGCTTGAGTTGTTTTTTTTTTTACCTTGCTCTGCTGCATATTTAAAAATACCAATATATACTAAAGGCTGAAAAGGGATATTTATTTTTATAAACTCTGATTCTTTGAGGATGATTATTAGAAGCAGCAAGTTGTATATTAAATTTTGCCTCAGCAAGTTATCTGTCACATGTCTGGATCAAACTGTAAGGCTTCATGTAAGGGTAGATATGCTACTCCTTCTTAAAGGCCTCTAGAAAAACTTAGTTTTCTGTCTACAATTACATTGCTGTAATTGAACCTATTTTAAAGTCCTGTGGAATACTGAAATCAGTAGGTTGAGGAACTCAACTTTTAATAGGTAAATGTAGATTCCATTTTCCATTCTCTGTTGTCTACCTCTGTGACAGTTGTAGAAAGGGATTTTGGAACTGTATTTGAGACTTCTGTGCTGTGAATCTTTACCATCTTCAAAGTGGAGATGATAGTGAAATTTAAAGCTGGTTTTCCATGGTGGAATAGAACAGGAATCAGATACTTTCCTCCTCTGAGGAAGCATCTGAAGGATGACAAGCTTTTATTCTGAGGACCTTGCAGCAGTAAAAGACTTATGTATTGTGCTGTGCTAAGGCTGGAGAAAGCAGCACCTGTACAACTAATATTTTGTTTTCTGTTTGGTTTTTTTTCAGACATACCCAGTAGTAAAAGTTCAGTAACCCTAAGTGATCTTCCAGAGTTTTTAGGTGGGTTGTCGTTTGAAGATAGTGCTGAGAAGGACAGAGAGGAAGGTAATGTCTGCCCTCCTTACCTACATCTTAGCTAAGGAAATGTTTGTCCTGTTGAAATACCAGATGCATCATGATGCTTCCCCTCTCCTCAGATGCAATATCTAAAGAGATCTCCGAGATCACGACCGATGCTGAACACATGGTGCCTAGAGGAGGATTTGACTCCCCGTTTTACCGCACAAATGAAAGTCTGTCAGGCTCTCAGAAGAAGACCCACTCAGCAGCCTCCAGTGTTCAGGGACACAGTCAGACCTCTGAGCCTTTAACATCTCTGGACAAGCCTGGGCCTGAGGGTGCACGGGAAACACCCAAACAAACGTTTACTCCCATAGACAAGCCCTGTGGAGGCTGTGGGGAAAGCCCTGCTGGGAACAGGGAAGGAACCTCTGCGGAGCCAAGTATTCTCACTCCCAGCCCTTGTAAAGTACCAGCACAAAGGAGAGTGGTATTTGGGAGTGGGCAGCGTCCCCTCTATGAGCACCTCTTTGAGGTTGCATTACCAAAGACTGCCTACCTCTTTGTTGGCAAGAAGACTGAAGAGCTGCTAAAGAAAGCCAAGGGAACCCAGGATGAAGACTGTATGTCCTCAACTTCTCCCATGGAAGTGCTGGACAGGCTGATTCAGCAAGGAGCAGATGCACACACTAAGGAGCTGAACAAGTAGGTGACTGAAAATCTTACACTGCATACTTTATTGTTACTTTTTTTGTCCTGACTTAATTTTAAGCTATGCTGGAAAAGCAGCTGCACAATTCTTCCCCAATATTTTTATACCAGCTGACTTTAATTGTACTTTTACCAGGCTATAAGCTCTTTGGAGGTGAGCATTCCATTTTTTTGCTTAAACTTACCTGTTAATGCTGCATTTTCTTTTTTCAGATTGTCTCTGCCAAGCAAATCTGCTGACTGGACTCACTTTGGAGGTGAAGAAATTTCTCATGTTTTGACAATCTGTTCCTCTATTATTAGTAGACTTGCTTAAACAATGACCTGTATACTTTTTGCTTGTGGGTTTTTAACTAATGCTGCAAAAAGATGATGCCTTACACTAAGTCATGGTTTATCTGATTAGTAAATAGCTGTGTTCCAGAGAGATGAGCTGCTTTTTTCATCTTGGAAAAGTGCAAACTTCTGGACACTTCTGCTTTTGACCATTTCAGCCTTGCTAAGATTCAGAGTGCTGCTGGTCATCTGGCAGATCCTTGCACCTTCTCACTGCTCATTGAATCTAAAACTGATTGTTTTTCTTGCTTATTTATGTGTTCATGTCTTAGTTTTGTGTACTGAAGCTTCTGTGGTAATGGTGGCTTGGCTTTTTTTCCTTAACCAAAGGAGCAGTCCATTTGAGGCATATATCCATTGCTTTGGGAAAAATGTTTCTGATTTTGTGTTGGAGATCAAATAAAGCAGGTAGTGCAGCTCAGTAACTTCTGTCTCCCACTGCAGGTTCTCCCCCCTCAGATGAGATTCACACCCTGAGGAACCAACTGCTTCTGCTGCACAACCAGCTGCTGTACGAGCGCTTCAAGAGGCAGCAGCACGCGCTGCGCAACCGCCGGCTCCTGCGCAAAGTCATCAAAGCCACGGCTCTGGAGGAGCACAACGCTGCCATGGTGAGCAGGGACACAGCTCCACCAGGAGCTGAGAAACACTGGTACTGCTATAAGTGTTAATTGGCCTGGCTGGTGTCTTTTGGTACTGCTCAATTAACAAAGAAGCCTCATTTGTCGCTTTATTAAAGTCGGTGTTTGTGGAGTGACTTGCACACGAGTTCTGTGTGCTGTCATTATCAATGGCAGTAGTTTGTAGTTGATTGCAGACAGCTGAATCCTTCTGCTTGACCCCTGCCAGCACTTGCCTTTGGATAATTGTAAAGGCTTCTCTGTTAGTGGAGTGGTTGTTCAATGGCTAAACACCTTACTGTATATTTGATAAAGTATTGTCCTTTTGCACCTCAGATGAGGATTAATAGCAAAAGCTTTGAAAACTCAAGTGGTGTTTTCCTGAGGTGTTTACTGTGATAGAATTTGAAGATGTAAGTGCACTGAAGGAGGTCTCAGTACAGATTTAGTTGTGTTTCATAATATATTTTCGTGTTATAGCTAATTCCATCAAGTTTCACCTTCTGATAATTGACTACAAAAGCCAAAAATAGTCTTCCAAGTAGGTTTTGGAAGATGAACTGTTGCTTCAGCTGTGAGGCCCAAGTCCCTGTTGAAAACATGAGAGACAGTGGAAAAACAGACTATTGCTCATTGTGCCTTTGAATATGTCTGTGAGTTTTCAGCCTGTCCATTCTTAACACTATTTCATCTCCTTTTCAGCCAAAACCAAGCCAAGCCCCAACAGCCTTGAGAATATGTTCTGTATAAAATGTGTGTGTGTAGAAAAGTGTTTTCCTGCATGCTGGTAATGACAGCTTTGCTTGGCTGAGCATAGATGCCCTAACTGCTGAGCAGTTATCTTGTCTGATACCTCATGTGGGATTCTTAACAGAAAGATCAGCTGAAACTGCAGGAAAAGGAGATCCAGGCCTTGAAACTGAGTCTTCAGAAAGAACAGGCAAGGTACCACCAGTTTCAAGAAGAACATGATAATATTGTGGCTCAGCTTCACAGCCAGATCCGACAGCTGCAGCACGACCGGGAGGAATTCTACAACCAGAGCCAGGAATTGCAGGTATGAAGCATCAACAAATTTGTTTCTACTTACTGGTTTTAAAAATAACCTTCTTTGTAACAAGACATGAAATACCTGAGAGAAAGCTGCACATTTTTATTAGAGATATTGTCCTGATTTAGAATAAGACAGTGTATAATTGAATGTGCTTAACTTAGTATTGTCCTTTCATAGTTCTGTTTTGTCCTGTCTTTGCTTGGAAATAGGAAAAGGTGGGTTCTTAGCTGGATTGGAGGGGTCAGTATAACTTGATTTCCAGTGCTGGGGGTTTGCTCCCAGCCCTGTGCCCTTGCTGTCCTTAGTGAAGTTTCAGAGCCCTGAGTAATTTCTTTTGTCACTTGAACAGACCAAGCTGGAAGACTGCAGGAACATGATAGCAGATCTGAGGTTAGAGTTAAAGAAGGCAAACAACAAGGTGTGTCACACTGAATTGCTGCTTAGCCAAGTTTCTCAAAAGGTAAGAAAAGTCAGTGTTCCCAGGGACCCTTTGTGTCTTTCTGATCATTTTTTGGTAGTTTTCATCAGGTGCTTATTCTTTCTTGATCTGAAAGAAGTCTGTGCTGAGCTCCTTAGAGTCTGATATGAATTGCACAAAAACAACACAGAAAAATGTGTTTTGGTGAAGAAACTCTAAATTCGTTTAAAGGGCTTCTGAAATTATTTATTTTGGCTTTTTCCACAGCAGGGATTTGCCAATTGCTCATTATGAATTCGTATTAAGACTCTGCTTGACAACTGAGAGATACTGTTTATATCCTAAGTTGAATAGAAATGAAAAGTACTTTATAAAAACAATTTATTTAACACTTAACTACCTATGATGTGTTAGATTTTAGCCTTTGTTTCCCTTCTTTATTAAAATACCCCGTGAACACAGTGCCTGTCAGCTGTGACTGTCCTGCTGAGCTGTTCATCCCAGTGCTGGATTCTGTTCTATTTCCTTTCCCAGCTTTCCAACAGTGAATCAGTGCAACAGCAGATGGAGTTCTTGAACAGGCAGCTGCTGGTTCTTGGGGAGGTCAATGAGCTGTACCTGGAGCAGCTGCAGCACAAGCATACAGACACTACAAAGGTACCAGTGCAGAGGACTTGTGGGGAGATTTCTCTTGAGGTCATCATCCAGAATTTCCCAGCCCTGAGTTCAGAAGGAAAGGCTTTGTAACTTAACAGATTCTTTGTTCTGAAATGGATTTTCAGGGATTTGATTTTATATTGGATGTTCTGTTCAGATGTTTTGTGCCCTGTAGGTTTGAGGAATATCTTCAAGGCCGCTTCTGAAAGCTAAGAAGGGGTTGTTGGGATACACCTGGGATCTCTTTTAGCCAACTCATGTAAATTCTTGGCAATTTATTTTCCAAAGGCCAAAACTTTACTGTGTTCAAATGTAACTGACAGCAGACTGTTGGTAAAATAATTCAGGGTAGTACCAGAATTTGTGGAAAGATCTTAAGGAGGATTTTATGGGTTTTTGGGAGGTGTTACTTTAAAATGAGCATCTCAGCCTTCCCACTCAGTCATTTTCCTATTAAAAGTTAACAGTAACTTCACTAAAACTTCTGTGGTTCATATGGTTTTACTTCCTGACTTCAAAGAAACCTTTTTCTAATTAGAAGCAAGTAAATTACACAACAATATAACTGTTCCTGCGTGAGAGCACATAATTAAAGAAGGTGAATAATATCCTGAAAAAAGTCTTCTACTGGTATTTAATGAAGGCTGTGTTGGAAAAATTGATTTAAAATAGAATTTGTCTACTCTAATCCAGTGCAGAACTGGCAAGAGTGCTTTGATGAAAAGAGGTTTTCATAAGGAACATTAATCTGCTAATAAATTCCAGTGATGTGTAGTTACTTTAATAATGTACATCCTCAGCAGGGCTGGTTTTGTCTATCTGTTTTTAGTCATGTTGCTTTTATTCTGGCTTGCTTTAAAATGTGCCTATTTATAACATCATCAGAAACATGTCTAAACACCAATAAAAATAACACAGGATCAAATTATACTTTACCATTGTGTTGTTTGCTTTGAGGAGGTTGAAATGTTGCACGCCGCTTTTCGGAAAGAACTGGAGAAAGCAAAGTTGTGTGTTCAGCAGCAAAGCCAAAGGCTGGATGCTTCCCAGAAAAGGATAGCTGAACTGGAATCTCAGCTTGCAAAAAAGGACCACCTCTTCCTGGAGCAAAAGAAATACCTGGAAGATGTTAAAATCCAAGCAAGGTAGGGGCTACCTATGTAGTGTTTTAGCTGTGCTTTGACAGATGCAGTCACAGCTGAGGCAGCATCTGGAGATTTTGGACATTCTGGTTTCTCTCATTGCTCAGGGGTCAGCTGCAGGCAGTAGAAAGCAGGTACAAGGCCCAGAAGAGAATCACCCAGGCATTTGAGCTGGAGATCTTGGATCTGTTTGGGCGGCTGGAGAAGAGCAGCCTACTGAAAAAACTTGAAGATGATAAAACAGAAGCAGCTGAAGCAGCAGAAGAAAGGTGAGGGTGGTGGTGTGAAATTTGAAGGACCCATGTGGGATTTTGTCAGTTTTGGACTTAAAAGCAGTGTATGTTGCAAAGCTGAGTGTGTGACACATCTGGTTACCCCTGTCACTCCTGCTTTGCTCCAGAACTATGAAAGGAAATCTGTTGAAAGACATACCCAGAGGCAGAAAGGGAAAGGAATGAAAGTAGTCTGCCTTGGCCAGCATTTCCCTCTCCACTGTTTAATTGCTGTGATTTCCTTGACACATGTCCTCTCTCTTCCCCAAGCAGGCTGGATTGTGGTAATGAAGATACAGCAGGACACAGTGAAGAAACACTGGGTAGAAATGGAGAGACCAAACCTCCCAGCACCCGAGGCAGCAGTAGCAGTAAGGGGAGCAGCAACAACGAGCTCTCCACCTCAGAAAAGCCCCAGAACCAGAGGCTGAGCAGTCGCTGGGAGACATCTGTGTTGCTGGAGCCCTCAACTACTGTCCCACTGACTGTAGGTTCACTCCCCAGCTCCAAGAGCTTCCTTGGAATGAAGGCACGAGAATTATTTCGCAACAAGAGTGAGAGCCAGTGTGATGAGGAGGGGGTCACCATCAACAGGCTGTCTGATGCCCTAAAGACTGAACTATGTAAAGATCCAAGCATGGAGTCAAAGGCCCCTCCAAGCCCTGATAACCTCTCACCTAAGCTCCAGGAAAGCAGTGTTGGACAGCTTCATATCATGGACTACAATGAGACTCATCATGACCACAGTTAAAGAGGAAGATAGTCAATCAGTGTTATTTTCATATTCTTGGCATAGAACAGGAGGCGTGAGTGTGAGTTTAACTAAAAGCTTTTATGTTTCTTTGGTCTGAGTAGTGGTTCATGCAGCGGAGCAGGATCGATGGCCAGGAACGGAAGGAGGCTGCTGAATGAATGCAAAGTGGATTTTTGGGTCTGGAATTGAAAATGCCCAGCCTAACTCTTGCTTCTTTCTCAAATTCAATCCTTAGTAGCGTGTACTAATTTGAACGGACAACTGTTAGCATTTGCAAGTATTTTTTCCCTTTCTCCCTGTCCCCAGTTGAGTGGCTGCATTTATGAACTTGAGTGCAATATGAGGCCAAATTAACATTTGTGAGTTTACTCTGAATGCTTTGTATTTCTTTGCAAGCTTCCCATTTAAAGCAGTTGGTTGTACTGCCTGTCCAGGTGACTTCGGTTCCTTTCATCCTGGAAAGAAGCAGCACTAGGATTTCCAGTGCATTCTCTATTTTTGCCTGTCCACTGTCCCATATCCCTCAGAGCCCAGCCTTCATTAAGTTGGAATCTGATTGAATACCCAAATGTTTAAAGAACATTGTACCTCTGCAAAATGATTCATTCACCCTAATTCATGATCATTGTTTATATTGTCCTTAACATTTCCTGGGAAGTTACATTTGAACAGACAAAAAGGAACTGGAGCTTGTAATGCAGAAGAGACCATAAATGCTGAAGACTTGTTTAAAACACCAGCTTCAGATCTTCTTGGTGTTTGAAGTGTTTGCCTGACAGACTGTGATTAACCTCACACTGGTTCATATGGGAAAGCAGTTGGGGTGGGAGAAGAGGGAAGAAGAAGCTTTACTCAAGTAGGGAGAGGATGCAGAACATGGAGATAGAATTCCAAGCTTATGAAGAACTGCAGAGGAGGATTTGCTTCTCTAATCAGGGAGATGTGCTGCCTCACCCTCCTTCATAGTTCTGCTCTTTGGTCCTGGTCTAAGCAAGACCACCATGTTTTGAGTCCAAGAAATTGGATTCATTCTTCCTGGGAATGCCTTTTCAGGTTGGCTTGGAGAACACAGTTTCCTTTGAGTGCTCTCCTACTCAGATTGCAGCACGTTTTTGAGTTCAGCAGTGTCAGTTTGACTCTAGGTCAAAGGGTCTCCCCTTCACCCTCATCCTACTTCCTTAGATGATAAGGCTGAGGAGGAGTCCTGCTTACACTGAAATCAGAATCCTGGCATGAAGCCTTTCTGTGTTAATCATGTTTTAAGTCAATTGTGAGCCTTCTGTGAAGGAGGATTGTGTGATCAGGGCTTGTCAGTGGCAGACTCAATCTCCTTTGTGACAGAACAGGGCCTGCTGTTAGGAAGGCAGCGCTTGTTTTAAATGTCCCACGTGGCTGGGTCCAGGTGTACTCAGACGGTTCAGGCTTCACAGTTCCCTTGCATCACACGTGGCCTCTTCTCCTAAACATTCTGTGGGTGGCAGCTGCTGTTTAAGAACCACCTCACATAGAAATCAAGTCCAAGCACACTTGCATTTGTAGTTCACATCCCTTTTTAGCCTGGGTGGGAGCGAGGCTGTCAGAGCAGTTGGAGCGCAGCTCATTCTTGGCAGGACTCATCCTCCCATTCCCGCCTCCTCCGTAACTCCAAGGTCTGAATACATTTCTGTCTGTCTTAAATTATTCTCCGTGTCCTTTCAGTTGGTCAGTCCAAACTCTGAGAGTAGAGGTGAACTTCAGTGGTTGTGTCAAAGCTGACTCTGCATGGAGTAGAGAGTAGAGAGTTGGTTGTAAGTGACAGCCTGGTTTTGTCGGCGTCTTTAGGCTTTCTCAGACGTAGTGGTAGCAAACGTGGTAGCACATGTTTCAGTAAGATTTGGAGGTTTCCTGCCCCTTTCCCACTGGATGCCAGCCCAGGGAGTGAACAGTTTGCACACAAAGGGCCTGATGGGCCAGCTCAGCTGGGAATATTGGAGGAGCTCATTCCCATCCTGCTCTGCTGAACCCGGATCTGGTGTTCCCAGGAAAGGCAGGTTTTGTGTCAGTCACAGAAATGCCCTGGCAGCAACACAAGCTCTTTGATAAAGTGGCTTTTTTTTCTTCTTTTAAACAAGATTTTAACACCAGGATAGTAATGGAAACCACTTTAGGTTTGTTTATGGACCACAAAGATTATGGAGGAACAAATTTTGCAATTTTCTTTCCTAAGTCTAAAAATCATGGATCTGCTGTATGTAGTTAACTTGCAGTTTGTTTGAAGGGGTCCCATCAGTGAAGTGGAAACAGATTTTTTTAACTGACTGCTTTTAGTTAAATCTAAAATTGCTGTCTTTGTCAAGTTAATCTGTTCCCTGCCTCGCTCTTTGTAAGCATGTTAAACAATCCACATTAAATGCCATAAATATGAAATACGAGGAAATGGTACAATCGTAAGCTAAAGAGAACTTAAACCAAAAGGAGGTTTTGCTGTCCTTATTAGAATGTTCTAAAATGTCAAGGCAGTTGCTTGTGTTTAACTGTGAACAAATAAAATGTATTGTTTTGCACTACTCTGTGTTAAATTCCCTGCCAGACCTCTTTGGGACCAAACACATGGAAGGGAGCTCAGTGTCCAAACACCTTTCCAGATGGGACAGTCCAGAGCAGGTCAGTGCTGCTGCCCCTTTGCACAGGATTCACCATTAAAACTCATTTTTCTGCATGGAGCCAAAGCCTTTTTTTTATTTTTTAATGAACAAACTCACCAACAAAGTGCCAGTATAATCCAAAAATGAGCTGCAAACAGTTCAGTGCTGCAAATCTGTGGGTGAGCTTCTACATGTCCTTGCTCCTGCAGGCCAGGACTGCACAGTGATTAGAGAAATTAATAGCTGGAAATGTCACAGCCTTATTTGCAAAGCTGAGGATGCTGTCAGCAGTTGGCTCTGTCTGTGCTTTTCCCTTCCATACAGTGCATACATGAGGACACTGTCTCAGACAAGGAATTTTGGGGCCACTTTGTTCTCAGCTAACCTGGTGAGTGAGGTAACATTCTCTTGTTTTGCTTTTTCCCCAGACTGGCACTTTCTCACTGGTTCTGGTCTTTCATTGGTTTTTATTTGTTTGTGGGTTTGGTTGTTTTTTTTTCTCTTCTTGAAATAAATGAATGTTTGAAAGATTGCTCAAAGCAGTTTATTAATCCATACATGAGCCTCAGCATTCCAGTTAAGGACTGAGTATAATTCTTAAATATGAGCAGCACAGGCAAGGGTCTGAGCTGTGCAAGTGATACATTAAGAACATGCTTTGGCCAAGTCATGTTTATGGAGAATTTTATAGAGAAAATACCATAAACAGCGTCTTGGAGTTGAGTGACACAGAAAGTTGTTTGAACCCCTGCACGGGAATGAGTTCTACAGCATGGGGTAGTAAAATGAAAACAAAGCACAAAGTGAATTTAACTTGCTCATCCACAGGATGGGTTCAAAATAAGGCATCCCTTAAGCTTGGCATTGCAAAGCTGCACTTGCCAGTGTAAAAAAATCTTTAGATAAAAATTGCCCACAGAAGTGTATTACTGAGGTACAAAAAGAGAAGAATTAAGTGCCTTCCTTCCTAATGGCAACTAGTACACTTGTTAGTTCATAACATAACTGATAATCACACAGGAGACATTAGGGAAGGAAATACTTCTAATTCAGGAAGTTAAAATATCTTTGCTGATTGATCCTGATCTGTTGGAAGTACTTAGCTGCTGGCACAATGGTGAGTTTTAAAAGTGGTTACAAAATAGGAAATTGCAGGAGTTGAGTCTCTTTGTCCGTTCGTATTCAGGCGCTCTGCAAAGGAAGCCTGGTTCCATTCTCATGGGCTTTGCTTTCCAGACAGAACTGTTCCAAGCAGTTGACTTAACAATCATCATGATTTTGGTGTCTGTGGGCTTTACTTGGCTGACCCATTTTTTCCTGAAGGTCTTTTCACTCCAGTTTTGGGCTGGCTGATCTTTCCTTTCTGACAGATGCTATTCCTGGTTCCTGCAACGCTGCCCCTGCTCGCTGTGCTCGATGCTCAGTTGACTGAAAGCTCAAACTGGTGCTGCACCACCACCAGGGGAATTCAGGACTCCCAGGAAAACCTCTCCTGTCTCGAGGTGTTTATGATGTGGGGAGCTGAGGAACAGGGTGGTGGTGACAGGGAACAGATGGCTCTTCTGAAATTACAGCTCTGGGGATGGGAACGAGCAGCCCCAGCTGCCCTGGGCTGTATCCCAGGGGCTGGATACCTGTAACCAATGTTAAACCCCCCCTGTAGATTCAGGACTGGGGGACAGCAGAGTTGTTGGAACTGTTTAAAAGTTGCTGGTGAGAAGTTTGGACGCTGCTATGAGGCAGCCGCTAGAGGCCCTGCCAAGCCCATCCTGTCGCTCTGCATCAGCTTCCACGGAATCTCTGGGATGCTGAGTTTCTTTTCAGCCTTGAATCGTCCCTTCTGGTTCCTTTCAAGAGCCCACCACCATTCCTGACTTCATCTTAACTCCTGGGGGGCTGAGCTATGTCCTGTCCTCTCAGTGAGTGAGATGCTGGAATCACAGATTGAACATACAGAATGGTTTATCACACAATGGTTTATCACAGAATTGTTTGGCTTGGAAGGGACCTTTAAAGCCCATCCAGTCCTACCCCTGTCATGAGTGGGGACACCTTCAGTTACATCAGGTCCCTCAGTTTGACAAAAGCCTGGTTTGCCCCTTAGCTGAATCAAGGGAGCACAGAGGTAATTCATACAAATGCCAGGATTCTGTTGATATCATCAACCCACATCTCTGTTTCAGCCTTTGAACAAAAAAGCAGCATTTATTTCCAGGACTGACAGATCTGTAGGAAAGTCAGGCTGGTGCCCTGCCTGACTCAGTGTTTCTCAGTGTGTATCTTGCAATTTTATGCTCACTGAGGCTGAAGTAAAACTTTATTGCACTTTTGTGTTTGGCATTTACATCCTGTTTATGTAAATTCTTCAAACAGCTTGATTTGTAGTAGAGGAAAACAATTCTTGCTGTATCTTTTTGTCTTTTGAAGTGTCCATCCACTCTGGAAGAGGAGAACTTGTATGGAAATTAAGTAATTTGTCTGGATGTTTTTATGAGACTTAACTTTGCAGTCTTCCAACAGATTCTGGTCTTGTCATTATCAAACCTCAGACTGCAAGTTTCATGCAGTCATTTTTCTGCTTGGGTCTTAAGATATTGGCTGCATGACACTGAAAGGATAGGGCTAGGCTAGAAATTATTACTAAGATTTGGGAACTGTTTCTTGTGTGTATGAATCTTATTATTAAAATTTGGCAACTTTTTTTGTGTGTATCACCTTGGTCAAGTGCAAAATGAGAACTGCACTGGAGTTTTGAGCAGCAGTGGTGGACTGGCTGTGGTAGGACTGATCTGACAAACCATTTGTGCTGTGTTCATCCCCAGAAGCTGAAAGTGAGCCACAAACTGGAGCTTAATAATAATTCTGGTTTCCTCACAGCCTGTGGGTTTAAATTTAAACCATAGGACAGGGCCAAGAAGGTTGGAAACAAGATCTGGGACTAGCATCTCTTGTGTCCCCACCACTTGTCATCGTTCAGTCCTCACAGCTTGTCCTGAACAGCTTTCCAAGACAGCAATTGTAACAGGACACTTGTCTGCACAACGGGGCAGCTGCCACAGTTTGGATTTTTCATCCTGAAGCTGCCTCTGCACCCGGGATCTGAAGTGAAGCCAGAGAAGGTGACAGTGACATTCCACTGGCTGAGGCCCCAGTAGTGCCTGGGAGTTGCTCTGTGACCCTCTGTTACAATTTTGAGTTCACCAAGGTTCAGTTCAGTTGGATCAGATCTCCCTAAAAATAGGGCTCTACTCCAGACTGGGTGGGTGCATTGCAGTGCAAGTGGATGGGGGAAAGGAGTGCAAAACAATGTGGGGTTATGTGAGGAATAAAAATGCTCCTGAAAATACTTTCCATTTCATCTGAACTGTCATTCCTTCCTCTGGCCCTTCCTCTATTAATTCTCCCTTCTGTTTTTAGCTGCTTGTTACAAAAAACTGGTGAATTTAAGAAAAAAGCTTTCTCTCAGAAAACTGGGCCTGGTATGCAAGGGGAAATTGTTTATTCAGGATTGTCTTCAGCAGGAAGCAAAGAGCAGGAGGTAATTTGCTGTGGAAGGGAAAAAGAGCATTCAGACACAGGGAGGACACTTGCTTGGGAAGGGCTGTAGGATCTGACCATGTGCTGACCTCATGCTCCATATTTTGAGCCCCAGGGCCATCATGTCCCCTTAGCTGGGACATCTGGCCTAACCTAATGCTAACCTTGCCTTGAAACAGGGAAAGCACAAGCACTGTAATCTGCAATTTGAACAGGAACCATCTGAACATGATGCTCCCACCACATCCCCATGAATCATATGGTCTGGAAATGGTTTTCATTTTGTCTGAGGAAGACAGGGGTGTTTTCTCCACCTTTGGCTATTGTCAGTACACAAAAACTACGTGCAAAATGAACTCCATCCTCCTTTACATCTCCAGCTCTGACAGCACAGGAGTCAAGCAGGTGTGAGGGGAGATGTTCTATGGCATGAAGAGCTGCTGGAGGCTGCAGCAGAGCACAGCTGAAGAACACTGGCCTCTGTAGTCAGTGGAAGGCATGGGAGACCCCCTTAGTGTCCTGTAAACAGAGATTCTTTGGTCCAGCTAGCAAAATGATTTCTGTGTGTGTGAGGGAATTTTAGAGAGAAGTATAAACGTCCAACACGTGTCCGAATTCATAATGCCAGGCCTTTGCTGCTCTGCATCACATCCTTCAGCCAGGCAGCTTCTTCACCCCACTGGCTGTGCCAGGGAGGGGATGTTCAT
>NC_031785.1:4019134-4020127 GCF_001522545.3 Parus major
GATTCCATGTGTGGCTGGGGAATGAGGTTTGGTTTGATTGTTTCCTTGTACCCTGTGTTTCTGGCTGTGCCTCAGCAGCGTTAAACTAAACCAGAAAGTGCTGCTCAGCCATGAGAGTCCTTCTGAGATAACAGCAGGCCCTCCCACAGGTGCTTCTCTCCCCACATCTTCAGTTACACACAAACCTTACTGGAGAGTTTTTGTCCATCTTCCCTTCAGTAAAACCCTTTCTTCATCCCTGAACTGGCCCCAGGTGCACGGCAGCCCCGTGCTGGCCCTGTTCTCACGGGCAGGGAGCACTTTGTGCTGAATAATTTGTACCTGGACGATGGATGACACAGGTCTGAATGAGTCGTGGGCTTCCTCCCGGGTGTGTTCCAGTGCTCTGATAAATGAGAACTGCTGCTGCTGGAAGAGTTTGTAGTTCTGCTCGATCTTTCTTAGGGTCTCCACAACCTCATCCATGTTTTCTTATTTCTGGATCTGGGGGTGGAAAGGAGAGAAAGGAAGCTGCTTTATAGAAATGACACAATTTTACCTCTCACTTAAGCTGGAGTTGTATCAGTTAGTGGAAAATTTATATTAAAAAAGACACGTAAAATGCATGAAAAAGAGGAGATTTATTGTGTGTAAGCCTGCAGGCCCAGAGCCCCAAGCAGTCAGTCACTGAGTTGGTAATGATGCTGCAAAAAGTGGCAGAGAACCCAGGGGGGAGCGCTGACAATCAGATGCCATAAACCCTGGCGGGCGTGCTGTAAAGATAACACGGCAGTGCATCAAGGGCGCGGCTGCGGCGGGCCCGGGGGAGCCGTGGCTCCTCTTCGGGCTGTAAAAGCATCGCCCCAGCGGCTTCCGCCTTCTCCCGTTAACGGAGCCGGCCGGGCACGCAGCGCTCGCTGCCGGGGCCGCGGGCACCCCACCCCTCCCGCCGGGGCTGCTTTGGACCCTGCGGAGAGATCAGAAACTCTCGGGGCGGCCTCGCCCGCAGCCCCG
>NC_031785.1:4024790-4025832 GCF_001522545.3 Parus major
TGCTGAATAATTTGTACCTGGACGATGGATGACACAGGTCTGAATGAGTCGTGGGCTTCCTCCCGGGTGTGTTCCAGTGCTCTGATAAATGAGAACTGCTGCTGCTGGAAGAGTTTGTAGTTCTGCTCGATCTTTCTTAGGGTCTCCACGACCTCATCCATGTTTTCTTATTTCTGGATCTGGGGGTGAAAAGGAGAGAAAGGAAGCTGCTTTATAGAAATGACACAATTTTACATCTCACCTAACTTGGAGTTGTGTAGGTTAATGGAAAACTTAGGTTATGAATAATAATGTAGTCATTGGCTTTCACTATTATATTGGCTTTTGCCAATTATTTTAACATAGTATATTTTGTAATCATTTTCTAATGCTTTTGATAGAGTATAATTTGTCAGCCTATTATGGTCAATACCCTACTCCCTTTGTAGATTATATATTTTAGTGTGATAAATATATTATAGGTTAGGCTCTCACAAAATATTAAAATGCAGAGTATTACTGTGCATTGTAACATTTAATGTTGCATTAGTTAATGCTTTTAATTTCTAACATTGTGTATCACAATGCTGTGAATAACTAAGATAATTTTCTGAAATAGCTAATGTTGATTTAATGTACTTGTACTATCTTACAGATTCTTTTCTGTATGATAAGAAAACCTAGAAAAGAACCAGGTAAATAAATATCGAAAGAAAGAATGCAAGGAGATTATTACCACTGTTCATTTTGCTATCCATAATGGTCCATAACAGAAAGGGTGGGCTTGTGTGGAAATAAAATACTTGAATTGAAAGTGCAGTATGGCATGTACCTTAAGATGGGTCAAGGGTCGAACCAAGCGAGAATTCCCAGAATACGTAAACTCAAAGGATTGTTTGAATATGTGTAATCCTCATGAATATGTATTTGACCAATGTAATGAAAATAATGTAAGAAGATGGTTTGAAGTTAACAGACATGGATCTGGCAGTTGCCAAGCACCCAATGCCGTTATTAATTTGTCCCTTTCATCCTTTAGTAAACTTTGAAAATTTTAAAGAAA
>NC_031785.1:4026019-4103427 GCF_001522545.3 Parus major
ACGGGAGAGGCGGGGAGGGGCATGGCTGCGGGCTCCTGTGGAGCCTCATGGGCGCGTGTCCGACCGCGGGAAGTGGCCCTGGGCTCTCTCTATGAATTATTTTAATTGACAGTTGTTGGTCCTCATATTTTTCATCCGATTACCGGAGTAAAGTGGTTGCCCGTCGACAGAAGGTGTGGGTGAAATGCGAGGCTGAACGAGGAGGGGCAAAGGGGGAGGAGGAAATAAAACGAGGTAGGACAGTGGCGAGAAGATCGCGGTGAAGGTTTTGCCGTGCTTGAGCTGGGGCTGTCACCCGATCCTGATCGTCCCTCGGTTAAAACCCTTCTCTCTGCGTTCCTGTTGTGATTGATATGGGACGCGTTAAAAATAAAGGGTTAAGAGTGCACTTTGTAGCGTGTTTGTGATTTCGGTACTTGGTATCCTTGCTTTAGAGAAAGGTGGGTTTTGTTTTGTAAGTTTGGGGAAAGCCATTGTGTCGTCCATGGGGAGATTTGTGCGAAGGACTAAATATCCTGGTGCTGTTCTGTTAAGAGGACTTGCTGGAGTGCTTTCACCCATGTGCTGCTCTTAACTCTGTTAAAAAGTCATTTTCACTTGCTCAGAGCTCACTGAAATGCACACACATGTTTGTTTCTTTTCCTATTTTTTTTTTCTTTTGTGCAATATTTTTTTTTCTGTTTATTATGATTGGTGTGGTATAATATTTTTGATTTTTTTTTTTAAATAAAATACTGGGTTTTGCAAGTCACAAGTTGTTGAATGCAGCTGCAGGGACTCATATTACATAAAATGTTTTTGGGATTTATGCAAGGTTGTGTTTTTGTGCTTCAGTTGTGTTGGAGAAAAATAATGACACAAACAGAACTTGAAATCGTTGTGCTAAAACATTTACAAAACACAAAATGTAAAAACTATGTGAGACCCAAAATATGAACCTCCCCAGAGATTAGCAGAACAAATAATGTGAAATTAAACTGAGTTTAGCAGAATTGGATAAAACTGGGCAAGAAACAGTGCCAGTGTCAGTCACTGTCAGCCTGAACGTTTGTGAATTATCATAAACCCAGATTTTCTTATGTTTGTTATGTATTTAGGTGCTGGTAAGTGAAGTGCAACATCCAGATTGCTTAGTTTTAATAAATGTTGCTGGAAAGTAATAATTTTAAATGACCTTACAATAAAAATACAAATTTCATCCTTCATGCTCTGTGCTACCCAGACCTTTATGGATCAGAACTTGCACGATCACCAGTTTATAAACAAAATTGAGTGTTTTAATTATTCTAATGAAGTGAGTGAAGTAGAAAGGAAAAGAGGCCACTCTAATAAAAGACAATCAGTGTGTGAGGATATAAAATTTTATGGACTAGACGGACTTTATGGAATTTACTTGCAAATATAAAAGTGTTATGACTGCTTTTTAGAGATGTCTCTTCCAGCCTGAGTATTTCTGCTGCTTGTCTACATTAGAGCATTAGTTCTGTTTGATGTCTAGTTTTAATTACAGAACTTGTGGCTGTGCTGAAATGTCTTGCTAGGAAATGTATGGATTTCCCAGGGTTTGTTCTTTTTTCTGACTGCAAAACCCAAATCTTCCCTGAAACCAGTGCAAGATCCCCACTGCTATGGGTGGGAGCTGGAACAAGGCCCTGTATTACCTCAAGGGATTAATATGAAAATGGGCTCAAAAATAGACATTCAAGACAAAACTTTATGCCTTTTTTTTTCTTTTTTTTCTCCCCACTTCTTCCCACTCCTTTTCATGCAGGAGACAAGGCTGGTGCAGGAGTGAAATGTGCCATTTCTGTGGGTCGTGTTTTCCACAGCTCTTGTCCATTCTGCCCTCCTCTGGGCTTGTCAGAAGCTTGTGGGAATGTGCTAGAGAAGGGTCATTTTACCCTGCAGAGACACAAATTCAAGTTAACCCTGTTTTTCAAATTCCTTGTATGGTTTTTTATGTCACTGCTGCCTCAACCATTTTTGTCCCCAGGCTGCTTGAGCCAAACCTTTCCGTTGTCTATATAAATAAAAATAAGCTGAAGCTAATCAATTGTGTTGGTTTTTTTTACTGGCAATTTTCTGACAATCTTCAATTTTTCAGCATTGAAAATAGGTTCTGAAGTCTCAATTTTGTCTGTGAAAGAAAATAAATAAGCATTTATAAGCTGTTGAGGATCCTCACTGTAACATTGCTGTAAAAATGCAAGCTATCACGACTGCAGAGCTGTGTTAAATTTTCCTCTGATTTTGTCCTATTTATTTCCAGAACATGCTTGAAGAGCTATTAATTCATAAGCCAGATGATCCCATTGAGTTCATGATAAACCACTTAAAGCAAAACAACGATGATGGTAAGTGAAAATGGAGACACCAGAAATAGTTCAGTTCCTGATTTGTAAACAGCTGTTGGGAGCTGTGCTGCCGTTGGCAGGTGATGGATCAAACTTTTCAGGCTGAGTCTTGGAAGGGGGGAGGAAACAAAAAAAAATGGTGAGCATTTTGGAATAGTTATAGGCAAGATGCTTTTAATTTCTTTTTTTAGTGGGTAATCTAATGAGAAATGCACTTTAACAGTTATAACAATGAAACCCTCTAAGGGAATAACAAAGAGTACTGGTGTATCAATTATTAATGCCTTCTGTGCCCCATCTGATATTTCCTGTTGTCTTTAAGCTCGCTAATTACTCCTTTTGTCAGGTGTAAATTTAGGTTCCTATTCTACCTGGGCTGGCAGATTCTCTGCTTTTTGATTAGTTTGTTACTTACTGCTGTTAATGAGTTCCACAGCTCAGTGGCATCTCAGCTGAAGGAACAGTGAGTGTGTCTGCTCCTCTGTGTAACAAAACCTGGTAAATTGAATGGGAAGTCTGTATTCTGCACAATAAAAGCATGTATCTTCAATCAAATTATTTGATTTACAAACTGTTCACCCTTAGGCAGATTATATTTGGATATGCACAACTGAACTGTAATTTTTGTTCTGTGTGAGCTGTCAGGGAGAGCTGGTGTCATGGAGCTTTGATGTTTCTTTAAAACCAGAGTAAACCGTTATGAAAGTTCTGCTGCAGCATCAATGAAATCATTATCACTGGAGGTGCTGTTAGCTCTTAGTGGTGCTGATCAGATGGATGTTGATTGAAATGCTGCTAAATACGTTAAAGAAAAAAAAAAATCAAAATCCTGCAAATTGTGCCCAGCCTTTTCTGGTGCAGGCAGCGTGAATAATCAATCTGGTTTGTAGACCCATGGAAAATATGTGGAAGAATTTCCTGCAGTTTGATAGAATGCTGATAAAATTTCTTCACATTGGGCTAACATTTGTCCTGAAGCCCCACAGTATTATTTTAACAGAATTAGGCAGGTTTCCATCTCATGACTTCAGTGTTTAGAGGCTGAAGATAGAACTACAGCAGTTATTTGTCAAAGGGAAAATGCTGTCTGCTTTTGGTCTGGAAAATCCTGTTAAGGAAGGAGAGGAACTCAAATTAAAATTAAAGCCAAAATGTTGTTTTAAGAATAAATTATATGAAAAATAATGTAACAGAAACATGTAGCAGAGTTGATTTTACTTTTTGATCATGGCGGAAGGTGCTGACTATTTAGAAGAAAAAAAACCTTATTAGAGCCATCAGTAAAGTGATGAATTTTCATGATCTTGCCTTGCCTAGACAGTTTTAGCCCTAGAGAAAATTTCAAACAGAGATGTGTGGAAAAGAAGCATTGCATCTATCCCAGGTGTGAAGTTAGAAAACCTTTTTACTTGATAATAGAATCTAAAGTACTTTTAAAAATATAAACAAGTGTAATGGTGATTATAGCTTACAGCTGCTTCAGAAGTCATATAGGTCAAATATGTGGCAAAGTGTTTGTGCTTAGGGCTTTCTGCTATTGTTCTTTCATGTGTTCCTTCTAAAAACATTCAAGGGCTGGTAATTTTCATATTCAAAGATGCAAGTTTTCTACACAGTATCTTGCTTTGTGCTAATGAAAAAGCTTTAAAGGTCCAAGTGGCATTTCTATGAGTTCGTGCTTTACACTCAAACCTCTGAAAGAATGTAAAAAAGTTCTGCAAGAATGTTCAGTATGTACCCTGTACTTCTCCTCTTTAGCAAAGGATTTCTCTTACAGTTAAGCAAATTTTGTTGTATTACTATTAATCATAGAATCTTTTTGATTTAAATGGAACTCTGTGAGTCCAGCTGTTCTTCTGTGTTATTCCAGGATTCATTATATTTTTGCTAAAATCATTGTTGAATGTTAAAACTGTCTTTAGTTGAATGAGTAAATCCCATAATGTCTCATCAAGACTAAATACAGAATTAAATATGATTTGTTACCAAAGAAAAAGGCATTTCCCAGAATTTCCTGGCTTCATTTAGCTGCTGGTTTGGAGCTGCAGTATTAAATAGTGACTATTTGTTGATTGGAGGGGTTAAACATTGCACCCTGTGGTATCGTGGTTGTGCCCCTGTGTCATATGTGCTTTAGAGGAGTCCTACAAGTGTGCAAATGAGGAAATCAGTGAATTACACTGCCCCATCTGCTGCCAGCCACTAAGCAGAGAGAAAACCAGATTTAGTACAAAGTGAGCATTTACAGTAGCCCTGGGCAATATTAAAGCATGAGATGGTGTATATAATGGTATGTTTCGTTTTTTATCAAACGTTTGTCCAAGAAAGCTGTGTATTAAAGCTTCAATACCTAAGGGCTTTCTTGTGAATTTTAAATCATGCTCCTAGTTAAACCTCAAAAGGATCTGTGGATGGAAAGGTTTTTTGATTTTCTTTGAAGTGGTTTGAAGAAGTTGATTAGTGTTGGCACCCAAGCACTCTTTTATGACGCTGTTTATAAATAATTCCTAAGTACCGGGCTGGAGTTTCAAGGTGTTAGATTTTAAAAAAACCCTAGGATTTAATCACATTACATTTGAAATAAATTAAGTGATAAAAACAGCTGATGTATCCTTTTAAAGTATTTTTCTACATTGTGTACTAGTTCTGTTTCACTTGCAAGAACCAATAAGGGGGGAGTTGTTCTTAAACCTTCCAAGTCAGATAACTTTGTAAAGATGAATCTGTAATTTGGGTTTCATGTATGTTTAAAAATTGCACCTGCCCAATAACTGTTAAGTGCATGGAATACCTCATGAAAATACATTTCACATCCTTGCCTGTCTGTTACCATCAGACACGATCTCCCTTGGTTATCGAGAGCTGGGAAGGTTTTTGGGTGAGTGGATCCCTCCTCTGCTCTGACTTATGTTACTCCCAGTAAATACTAACCAGTCCCTTCTGCACAGACTCTGATTTGGGTGGTTTTTTTTTCCCCTGTGGTATAGGGGGAAAAACATCAAAGCTGTTAATATAAAATGACAGTTCAAGGGATTGCAGCCCAAGGTGTATTTATGGAAAAAGTTCCAAATACTTTCCTAAGAGCGGCTCCATTTTCTCTTGTTTGTCTTGCCTCTAATTCATTCCCAACAAAGCTCAGGGCAGTAATGCCTATTGTGTTGTGTGTGTGCATTGGATTAAGAATTCCTCAGAACTGAGATGCATTTTTTTGCACCTTGCCCCCTCAGGGAGAGGAGAGGGACGAGCAGCAGAGAAACACAAGAAACAGAAATGAGAAAAAAATACTTTAAATGGTGACTAGAAAAATTGAAGACAGCTGTTAAAGAGGGTAGTGAGGGAGTCCTTCATTTTGTAGTATCTAAATCTTCTCTGAATCCTGATGTTTAGTTTCACCTATCTAGGTGAAACTAAAAACTGAAATATTTTTTCATCAGAAAACATGCTAGTTCTGAATCAATATTTCAGGAATAAAAGTCAAATTCAGGTAAGGAAATGTTTATATCTTATGGTTCACCCACTAAACTGTCCATGTGTTTAAATGGATTGAGATATACATATCTCATATATCTCTCCAAGTGGCACAGTTAGAGTGTTAATCTCATTGACCATGGAGATTAAAGGAGGACCCAGCTGGCACTGATTTTCTGTTCTCCCTTTTTTTCCCAGTGGAGCCCAATCCCGAAGTCTCTGCTGAGGCAGCTTTCCAGCTGAAATAATTGTTTCATGGTGGCTACTTTGATATTATGTTATACAAGAGTGGGAAACTGGTTGGGATTTTTGTTGTTCTGCATCTTGACATTTGCATATCCTTGTTCCATAGCTCCAAGAATTTGTGTCCTTGGTCCACCTGCTTCTGGGAAAACTACAGTTGTGAGTACCTTACCCTCAGGGTTGTAGCACTTGCCACTCACTTTCTTACTTTCTACTGAGCTCAGCATTTTGGAGAGTTCTATTCTGGAAAAAGAATTTTGAGATTTATCCAAGTGATAGATGAACTCAGGTAGTGAAAGTGTTGGAATGCAACAGAATTCTGCCTGTCTTATTTTCCCAGCCTTTTAGCAGGACTAATTAGCCCGGGGGAAGTAAGGTAATAACATATTTTTGGTGTTGCTTTGCTGTGATTTGCATGTTCTGTTGTCTCATGCACACTGCCACCACTTAAATGCAAAGGTCAAAGTTGCATTTGAACCTCAGAAACAGCAGGTGATGCTGGTAAGGGCATGGCAGGAAGAATGTTTCCTTCTTTAAATTCTGCATTAAGATACAGGAGATGAAAAAGCCATTATTCAAAGCTGGATACTCTTGAATGTCTTTATAAGAAACTACTTAAAGTTGCTTATATACTTAAATGTCTGTATACTTTAATGTATGGCTAGGAAAGCTCTGTCTTTCTGCAGCCTTCTGAAAAAAAATGGTTTGATTTTCTTTCCAAATATTTCAACCTGTATTTTATCTTCTTTTTCTTCCCTCAGGCAATGTGGCTTTGTAAACATTTCAATGCCATACGTGTCTCTCATGAGACTTTGTTATTCAAGGAAGTACTAATGCAGACAGAGGAAGCAAAGGCATATAAAGAAAGAAACCAGGTGTGTAAGAGAATATATTAACAGTTGTTCTTGTGTCACAGAATGGGAATTATGTGGCATTCCCATGATTTTTACTGCAGAGTTGAGCAGATGAGAGTAAAGATTCTCTTCTCTCTGTGTTGTACATTGGTGTGTCAGGACACAGAAGAGGGGCAGGAGAGGGAGACAGTGCAAAGTGATGGAGCTCTTGAAAATATTAACCTTGAAACAAGCAGCAGAACTGGGTAAATCCAGGGTTGCACAATCCAGTTTAAAGAATGTTTGATTCTATTATTAAACACAGTGTCTTCTATCTGGGCATGTTTGATAATCTCAATAAAATAAGCATTAATCTCTGAGGTCTCCTTTGGTACAAAATGCTCTGGAAAATATGTACACAAAGAACTTTTTTTGATCTGACAGTGCTACTTAGTTGTGCATGCTTGATTTCTCTGTAGCATGACACAAATAACTTACTTGGTGCATTAACTCAAAAGGAGGATGACAATCCAGTCAGTTCCTGACAGCCCTGGAAGCTCTCAAGCTGAGGCAGGAGCGGCTGACTCAGATTGTTGAATTTTCCCCAATTCTGCATACCTGAGTTACTCCAGTCAGATTTTTAAATCCATTCATTGTGGGTATCCTAACTGATGTTCAAAGGAGTCGGTCCAAGGAACATTTTTCCAGGTGTCATGATTCCTAGGATTAGTTGATCAGGTAATTAATTGTCTTATTATTAAAAGTTGGTGACAGATTAGAAAAATACATTGAAAGGTTATCTTGAATACAGAGGAGCATCTGATTCCTGACTTTTTGGGTGATTCCTTTCTCCAGTGTCAAGGTATTCCATGAGAAATAGAATGGAAGAAGTCTGGGTTTTTTGTGACTTTTTCTAACAAGTCCACTAGTCTGAGTTTCTATTTTGTCTCTTTATCACCCATTTTCATAAAAATTGAAGCAGTTTCCTATCTCTGGGAATCCTACAACCCTGCTATATCCAATTTAGAATTGCAATTGGCCAACAGATTTGTAATTTGCTAAGATGGCAGATGGTGTGATAAGGAGGTTTCTTCCTTAGAAAATTAGGCTAAAATAGGGTAGTGTTTATCAAAATTGAATAAAATACTGGATTAGTGAATGAAGTTTGGAGATGCCTCATGTAACACTTCAAGATCTGAGAGGAAAGAGTTCACTGAACTCCCTGAACTCACTGTCAAAAATGTTTGCATTTGGATGGGGTGATATAGAATTATTCTTACTGAGAATATGTACTTTGAAATCTTAGTTCTAATTATTGAAGATTGTTTTGATAGGTTCATAAATTTATACTTGGAGGGGGAGATTTTAAAACAAAAATTCCCTTTGGTTTAATTACTGTAATTATTAACATATTTCAGACTATACAGATGCACTTTCAAGGGTGTCCTTTTGGGCTTATTTGATTTAAAAAGATGGATGGTGTGGAAGATGAAAGTCAAAAATGTCAAGGCTAATCAGGTAGTGAGGAGGGCCCACAGAGCAGAGGCTGCTGGTGGTTCAGTAGTGTGCAGTTTGCCTTTGGGTTTGATTTTAGGTTTTTTTGGATGATAATAAAATAATTTTGTTCTTTTATGTGAGTTTGTTTCTTTGAATGTAACTCCTAGAATTAGGAGGGAACTCCTGGGTTCCTCTAGATAGGGTTATTCGTTTACATTGTGTTTACATGAGTTTGGATATAACCAGGGCATTAAAAAGTTGTAGTCCTGGCCAAAGCATTTTAATAAGTGGAGAAGAAGAAGAGCAGGAGCTAAAGCTATGGTTTTTGGAGAGTCTGGTGTGAAGATCATAAATATAATTTAATGTCTTTCTCACATCTAAGGCTACTGTGGCCACATTAACCCCAGAGCCAGAGGTTGGGCAGTTTGAGGTCACTTGGCCAATGTCACTGGACCTGGACAAATGCTGCAAAAAGCTCTGCAAATGTTTGTTCACATATTTTACCTACTTATCTTCAGCCAAGATTTAATTTCTTTTGTCTTTACCCATTAAAGCATTTGGGTTTTCTTGGCACAGGAAGCCATGGAAAGCATATTTAAAATCCATGATTACTCTCTGAAACTCCATTTTTCAAGTTGGACAAGCATTCACCCACACATACCTGGCCACTTACTAATGAGCACAGCTCAGGTAGTGAATTTTGAATATTGAGTGTTCAAAGCAGCATGTGATCATTCTGCATGTAAAAATACTCCAAAAAGAAGTCAAATAGTTTTGAATATTCAGTAAATTGAAGAACCACAAGCTACCAATAAATATTCCATGAACAGAAAAAGAGGCTACATTTTTTGGATAAATCATTGCAAATTATTCCCTCATCTTTAGTTATTATAATGTTAATAGGAAGCCTCTTCAGGTTTTCCTATAGTGAAGTCTAATGATGAGCTATTGCATGTTTCACTTTTCCTGTTAACTGGATGAAATAAGAAGTTGAAATAACTGTGGTAATTGTGGGTTTGTGGGATGGGTGTCCTCTTAATGCTGCACTAAATTGCAGCTAAGGTGTTTGCATAATACTTAATAACTTAAAACTGCTCCAGAGTTGTGTCAAGTCCCTGTGCTTTTTAAAAAGGAATAAAATAAAAGAAAAGAAAATCCAAGGCATCCTTAACTATGCATGGTCAGCATTCCAATCTATTCCAGGGTAAGCCACTTGGAAAGAACAAAAATAAACTGTTCCAGTTTTGTGCATCCAAAAAAGACCAGCCTTTCATGTGTATTATCTGAGCAAACTAAATCTAAACATTCATGATACTCAGGATCCTAAAGTAATTTTCTTCAAACTTGATTGCTGTTCTCTCCAAGGTGCCAATTTGGAGAAGCCAGAAGTTTATAGCTGCTGCTGTTTTCAGAGCAAATATATCCAAAACTCCCAAGAAAAATGTCTACTGAAAAGGTCTCCCACAAAAAATGTGTGGGAATTTTATGAAAGGGGAATTGAAATATAACTCTGAGTAGACTAGGCATGGAAAATTGAAATATGATGTTCCTGAAATAACATGGAATATTTAAAATTAATCATGAGTGGGTACAATTTTTCAGCAAATATATAAATAATGATTAAACCAGCGTGGATAGAAAAGCAGTGTGAAGATGACCAAAATCCCACAGCAGTGTTTCCTTTACCTGCACTGAGTGTTGGGACAGCTCTGTGGGTAAGGTGTGGTTTGGCTTCTATCAAATGTGTGTCACTGGGAAGAAATGTTTCTGGGAAGTGCAATCCCATCTACCAGGCTCACGATATGTTTATGTGTTTATGAGAGATAAATTATAAATGGGCTACCTGATATGTACCAGATATCTTGATTTCTAGTGGAATAATTAGGCATTCATTATGCAAGCAGCCTATTGAAAATGATTTTGTAGGCCACAGCTCAGTGGGAGGAAAACTGCCTAGGAAATGAGACTGGAATTGAGCCACAGAGAGCAGAAGGAGCTAAAACACTGAAATACCTGAATGTGTGTCCTTGATTGTTTTTGTGCAACAAACCCCACTCCAAAGACAGGAGTAAGAACACCACTGCACGGAGAGAAGTGAGGATAAATTTGGTTTAAATTGGTTTGGCAAGGCTTAGCAAAGCAGCCCCCCAGCAGTCTGCAGCCTGTTTTGACATGACACATGAAAGGAGCAGCCAGGCCCTGGCTGTCCCTGGGAGCAGCGTGGTGCCCCTTTGGAAGGTGACAGGGGCTGCAGGAGGCTCTGACAAAGCACCCTCGGGACCTGCTGACTCTCAACAAACACAGCAATTCCATTCCCTCCTTCTCTGCTACCTGCTTGAGTGTTGGCTCATGCACGGCTGATGTGAGGAGAGGCACTGAGAGCTGGGGACAAAAGAGATAAGCAAAAGCTGCCTGGCTGGGCCACCTGGGCTCCTCTGTGTGTTCTGGAGCACTTTCTCCACCCTCCTTCAAAGTGCCTTCTGTGGGACCATTTCCACCACTCCTGGTGAAATTGTTTCATCATCTAATGAAGAAGATTTTATGAAATCTCCCCACATCATCAGCCATATTTTTTCCTTGTATGAATTGACATTCAAAGGAGTTGCTCCAAAGAATGTTTTTTCAAGGTGCCATGAGTTTCAGGAGTAGTTGATCAGAAATGTAATTAATTGTCTTACTAAAACACAATTGTTTAATTATTAAAAATTAGTGGCAATTAGATTGGAAAAATATGTTGAAAGGTTATCTTGAGTACAGAGAAGCATCTGATTCCTGCCCTATCTACCTCTCCAAGCCTATAGAAATACTCCTTTTAAGGTTTATACCCTTCAGACTGGTTAGGAAAAAGATACGAGAATCCACAATATATAGAACTAAAGCAAACAGAGACTCAAGCTCACATTGTTCAGTGAAGGATAATTTATTTTAATTGAGACGTAGAGAATCTGATTGCAGGTTGTTTTTTTTTTTTCCTGAGTATTCATTTTACTAATAATGTCAGAATTAATAAGACAAGGCATTTAGTGAAATGATTAATGGCTGTTATGAGCTGCATGGACTTGGAGTTAAACTGGATAACACAGAGTTTAACCAAATTCAGCATGGAATGAAAGCCTAAATTAAGAAAATAGTGAAGCAAATTCTTACTAGAAGGAAAGGAGAGCATTGCTGATTTATTGTCAGGAAATCAAATGCAATGGAAGAAATGTTGAGGGGTGTTAATCTGTATAGGAACTTCGTTCTTCTGTCACATAGCAAATGCCTTCTCACCAAATATTGCTAGAGATGGACAAAGTAGCAGTCACAGAACTAAACAGCACTTCGAAAATATTGAAATATTGGCAGATGCAGTTTCCATCCCATTTCACAGTCCTGAGTTTAAAAATAAACTAAGTTCAACTATAAAATATGTTTTTAATAAACCTTCTGGATGGTGAGGGTTACTTGAAGCTGTGAAACAAACCTGCTGAAAATCAGGCACTTTGTGTTGTTTGCTCAGTGTCTGAGGTTCTGCCTGTGTCACTGAGAGCTGGCAGGTCCCTGATGCTGAGCCCTCTGTCACATGGAGCACTCAAGGGTCAGATCCTCGTGGTTAAAAGGTTGCTTTGTGGATGTGATGTTCTTCTAGGTCCCTTTGCAGGTCTGATGACCAATGTGTGTGTCAGTGTGCAGAACTTGGTGCTGCTTCCACATCGGTGTGCAAAACCCCCATTTTATTCATATTCATGCTCATGCTCTGTGCTCAGCTTCCCTTTAACACTGATTTTTTGTGCCCTTATTAACTCTTTGTCATTAACTCATGTTAATGACCCAGGACTCGCACAGAATTATTTATTTCTTTATTTCCAAGAAGACATCTCACTTCACCTTTAACCACAACGTGCCTGCATGGTAAAATTCCTTTTGAACTCAATTGTGAATATTCAGCCCTTTTTTTTTGTTCTTTCTTTAGAAAATTCCCAACGCGCTTTGGGCCAATCTGATCCAGGAACGTCTGTCAAACGTGGACTGCATCAAACAAGTAAGAATTGCTCCTCAGAGGGTGGATGGATAAGCACTTACACAACTCGTGCCTGGTGCTTAGCATTCCAAGTCCTGAGCAGAGCAGGGAATGGGGGCAAATCATCGGGGCTCCCGAGCCGATTGCTTTCTTGAACATCAGCACAGGGAGTTTGGAGCTTTATTAACAGGATAAAGGGGAGGATGAGAGTATGCATATGCTAATCTTCCAGCACAGAGATGATCAAAGGCTGAACAAGCAGAGCTTTGTTGATTGCCTGGGGCAACTGGCAGAGATGGAGTGGACAAAACAGATAAACAGAAAATAGATAGAAATCAATATTGTTAAGGTTTTGGCTCTTCTTGAGGCAAGGGGAAGAAAAGAGTCTTAGTGTTACTCATTTCAATTTTATTTTTTTCTCATTGTGTTGGTTTTTTTTTCTTCCTGTGTTAGGAAACACTGCACTTGAATATGTTGTTTTCTGGGTAATAATTAATATGTTCACTCTTAGCTTACACAAAGAGGCAACTTAAAAGGCTTAGTTGTGTTCAAATGTGTGGGATCCCATGTTTCTTGCTCCATGTTTCATCATCTGGGAGACTGAAACAATGATTTATTTTTTTTTTGATCCTTAGAAAGAAAAAGAAAAGGGATTTGCAGAAATCCTAAATGGTATCAACTTTTCTTCATAAAATACTGCAGACTTTACTCTATAATTGACCCATTAATGTTGAATTTGCAAAGTAGAATTAAACTTTTGTATTGCTTTTCACTGTGCTTGAATTATATGGGTTTGTCTGGTTTTCCTTAAAGGTCTTTTTAGCTAAGCTATTTTACTTCATTTAAACTCATTACTCCAGGTTATGTATCTGGTAGCACTTAATGTATTTGTTTATCTGCAATAAATCCCCACAGAACCTAGGCCCTACAGTAGGCAGGAGAACCTGTTTAAAACCACATATAGTATAGTGTCTTGTTAATTTTTGTGGTATTTTTAGTTCTTTTATAACAAGAGCTCTAAAACCTCTCAAAAATGCTCCTTTTTTCACATAGGTCTCTTTCCCTGATTAAAAGAACATAAGTTTTCAACAGCTACTTTTCCCAGTGTTTAAGTGAGTTTTACTCTCTGTAAAAATACATTGCTCTCCACAGGCTGTATCCACCTTATTTTCCATCTTTTTTTCCCCTGTGCTCTATAATTGTTGGCATGGCTTTAGTTCTCCTGTCAATAATGAGGGAAGGATCTCTCAGTGAGTTATTTTAATTATGAGGTCTTGTATGAGTAAGGTGACAGTGTGGTTAAAATGCCAGCAGCTGCACAGAGTCCTGCCTGCATTTTATGTTCCTGTTGTTATCACCAGCAGCACTGAATCAGTGCTGGGTGTCTTACAGAACCAGGGGGGAAAAAATCCCCTTTATGAAGCTTCCCTGACATTCAGCAAGAATGGAGTGGATGTTACCACCCTGGCTGAGGTTTCAGCAGGTTTTAGGAAAAAACACATGATTTGTTTTTCAATAGTGTGTTGGTTATTGAAAATCTTTACATTAATAGATAGACACACACAAAGTGACCACAAATTATTTTCTCATTTGAAAGGGGATCTATGTATTTTAAGTGTAATATTTTCTGTGTGTAACTCACAATTAATGCAGTGGGGGTTTTTTCATCACTGACCAGATTTATGCCATTTCTTTCAAAACATGAGTCAGCATGTTTTCACTGAAAGTGTTCATAGATTAGGAACAGCATGTTGGACCACAGTACCACCAGCTGTTTGTTTTATTTCTCCTTGTGGTGTCATTGGCTTGGCATTAATTGTACAGCTTTCATCCCACTGACAGTAGGAATACAGGATTTTTTGTACCATTGTTTTGACACTCACAGGTTTATAGATGTCACTGGTGTTCTCTAAGGAGAACATTTTTATTGATCAACTGCTCTGCTGAGGCCCTGTGTTATGTGTTTTCTAACACAAACCTAGTCAGGACAGCGAGGGATCAGGTGGGGAGGTCTTCCAGCACACACAGGAAACTTATTGCAAACATTATGTTCCAGCCTGGCTCTTGTGAGGCTTATATAGAGAATTTTCATCTTGCAGGGTTAGCACAGCTTGGCTGCAGCCCCTCTGACTGATTGGGTTGTGGAGGGAATTCATGGAGCTGGAGAAAGCCAGTGGAGAGAGATTGCTCAGGATGCCTTTGAGAGAGAGAGCTGAGGCATCTTCCTGAAGGCTTAGCATCTTTAGAAACTAAACTTAGGCCAGAGATTCACACAATGAGTGGCAGAATTACTTGAGATTGGTGGGTTTTTTTTGTGGCTGCACTTGAAAGGGAAAGCAAAGAGAACAATGACTCTGTTTGGTTTTATCTTGATTGATTCTGTTTGGTTTTACCTTGATAGCTAAAGATAATCATGTTTTCCTCTGTGAAACTCCATGCAGAGAAAGTGATGGTACAAAGATTTATCCAGGGAGAGAATCTGTCCATTCACCACATCTTCTGAGAGGAATGGAACTTTTAAAAACATCTTTCCACCTTACTCAGCTGACAGAACTAATGTGGGGCATAAGAGGATCCTTTCTATTGGGAAATTTGGCAAGGTTTGAGCTTTTTCCCTCATCCATACCACTCATTTTGATGGACTGCAAGAGCTGGGTTGTCAGTATTTCTGCTGCACTCCTTAGTCTGCCATGCTGTGAAAATCTCCAGAATTTTAGATCCATGCTGGCAAAGCTGTTGCTGATAATATTTTTGTGTGTGTGTGTTATTTTCTGACCCCTTTCTTTATTTGGGAGTGAAAACCATGTAATACTTATTCAAAACCACTGAATAATAATGTAGAAAAACTGTTGTGATTACTTGTTTTCCTAAAAACAGCTATATTCATGACCTTTATGCTTCTAGCTGAGGTTTTTTTTTTCTTATATGCCACATAATTCAGCATTATTTCTTTCTGCTGTTTCTTTTTCTTTATTCAAAGGCAGTGTCAATTTTGGAATTGGTAATTAAAAAAAAATATGGAGAATGTACAGGTCAAATAACAGGAGAGAACTTGAATACCCAAGTCATTATTATTATTGTGGTGGAAAGTGTGAAAGTCTGTAGGCTTGGTATCATAGCTGAGAGAACTGCCAGCAAAGCAGGGAGATTTACATTTGGGAATGACCTTGAGCATTTCCTTTTCTCCAGATTCCTGAAGTCTGGAGAAGAAAGTGATGGCTTTGAAAGTGCTTCCTTGCTGCTGATTTTTCAGCATGGCCTGGGTCTCCAAGGAGCAGCTCACCTGGCATTAAAGCAGCTGCAAAATCTCTGTTTACAGGGTTCATGTAGGAAAGGAGGGAGGTTCCCAGCTGGAAGAGAGGGAGCAGTGACCACAGAGTACGGGCACCATGGAATTTCTCACTTTTACCCTTCATTCCACCATTGATGTGATAAGGTGCAATCCATGCCTGGATAGAAGGTTACTGCTATCAAGAACCAAAAATAGTTGGCTTCTTAAAGAAACAAATTAACCATGTGAAGTTACTAATTACACTTTCATGATAGTCAGGAGGGCAAAAAAAGACCAGTGTTTGCATAAAGCATGATAGGCATATTTTAAGTCAGGTCTTGCTCTGCTGTGTCTTGCTTCCTCTTGCTTCATTCCCAAGCCACACTCCCTTTTCACTTTTTTTTTTTTTTCCCTTTTTTTTTTTATTTTTTATTTTATTTTATCTGTGACATCTGCTTGGAGCTTGTCCCTCCTGTGATACCACACTACTTGCAGCTGTTCAGACCTCCAGCTCCGAGCTGTGCATGGGGTGCCCTGAGCATACGGCCTTTTTGATGTGTGATAAAACAGAACCGAGCCACTGGGGGTATGGAGAGGGAATGCAGCAGAATATCAATAAACCTGTTCTGAACAAAGCTGCAGCTCTGTGCTGGAATAGACATTTCACTGAAGTGTCAAGTAGATGGATAATATATTCTAATTAGGGACTGACTGATACCCTGCAACTCAGAGACCTTGGAAATCAGCTCCAAAATGCTCAGTTTTTGTACTGTGTGTTGATTTTTGCATTTGTTTAATGCCTTGAAATGTATTTTCTGTAGGAAGCTATTTATTGAGCTTTTTTCCCTAAATAGTCAAAAGTTTTTGATATAAAATTGCTTATTGCCTGTTTTAAGGACCTTTGAAATTTGTATGTAAACCTATTGAAGTTTGCTGTGGATTGTTAGAAGTATGGATTATGGATTGTTAGAGTATTTTGTTTACTGCCTGTTGCACATTATGTGATTTGAGCCATAAGCAGGAGTGACTTCAGCTTTTGTGGGGTGGTTTTTGTGGTTTTTTTTTTCATTTTTTTGTTATAGTTTCCAAAAACCTTGCACTCAGAGCGGAGAAAATAAACCAGATTTTTGGTCTGTGTAAATTGGCATTGATTTATTTGCCTCAGACCTCAGATGCCATTTCTCCCTAGAAGATCTGGGTCTATATATATATATATATATCTTGTACACAATATATTCCAAACTAGTGCTGAAGTTCCTGGCATAGCACTACAAACATTGTGCAGCTTTGCCTTCTGCAAGTCCCAAGGGATAAATTGATTTCTCAGCACCTGTGTGACCTTAGCCAGTGGTTCATTCTAATTTGGCAGAGCAAACACTGGGAGTGGCAAAAATGGCTTGCAGTTACTTGAGTCTTGTATTTTCTACGTCTGTCAGCAGGATGACATGTTCCTGAAACCAGGCTAATTAAGGAATTTTAAATAGTCTGCTCTATTTTCTTGTGTAATTGGAATGGCCTGTTCCATCCCACAGAAGTCCTGGAGATAGATTTCCCTGAAATACTTGGAGAACCTTTGGACCCCACACTGACAGAGCACCAGATTTATATGGGAGATGATAATGATTGCCAGCTAATGCAATATTAAAATATCTCCTTTATTTCAGCACGAAGATGGCTCCCAGATTTACTGTGGTATCACAAAGTTATTTTGAGGGATGGGATATAACAGCAAGAAGTTGTGTGCTCAGGCAACAAACAGATAAATTAGGGAGAGTTCAGAAGATTCAGGCTTGAGCCTGGGAAGTGGATTAGATTTCAAATACTGCATCAGACAAAAACTGAGTGAGGCTGCAGCTCTCCGATGGTATTTCACAGATCTGTAAATGTTTTTTTAAAGATGCTCAATCCAACACTTAGATGGCTATAACAAGGACTTAAGGGAGCAAAAGGCTCTTTTTTCTTTTTTCTTTCTTTTGCTCTGTTGCTTCATTAGCTCTGGGAACGCTGGTTCCATTACTGTGAGTTTTCCTGTATAATTTAAGAAAATAATGAAAGCATGCATATTTTCCTCAGTATTCTTGGCATTAACTCTGTCTTTAGATTTGTTTAGCTCTTTTTTTTTTAATATATATATATATACACAGTGTGGGTTGGTATCCTTTTGAATATTTCAAAACTTAGAAATTGTTTTGGGTTGTTTTTATTCAAGATAGGAGTTGGTTTGGTTTTATTTTTAAGATTGAAACATGAAGAAAAAAAATCATTGCTACAATCCATAAGTTCCCATTGCTGTGTGGCAGTGGAATCAGTGCATGCATTTCACAAAAATATCAGTGCTCCATGTTTGCTTTCTTGTCTCACAAGCATCCATGAGAAATACTGTGCTGTGGAGGGTTCAGAATGAGGTAATTTTTGTGTAAATAGCACTGAGATTTAGTATGAATTTTGGTTTTTTTTCTCTTTCAGGATCAATAACTGTTTCATGTTTTTGTTCAATAGGGATGGATTTTGGAAGGCTTCCCTGAAAATCAGGAGCAGGCATGGATGCTGCAATCATCTGGCATTTTTCCTAGGCATGTTGGTAAGCAGTACAAGGTTTGTATGTGATTTGCATCCAGGAGGAAAGACTAGAAGGGTTTGTCTCAAAAAATCCTCAGTAAATTCAATACCAGTGCTGGAGACAGTCATCAGACAGAAGAATATTTGAGTAGGGTTGAAAGCCTGAGGTAACCTGGGAGACTTTAAGCCCTTCTTTTCACACCTGTTTCCTCTTCCACATCAGAGTTCTGTAAATTCCAGACTCTACACCAAGTGTTTTTGAGCAGCTACAAGTAGATTTGCTCCTGACTTCCATCTCTAAAAATCAGCTTTTATCCTCAGACTAAACTAGTTCCTCATATACTAAACACAAATTTATGCTTGTGTTGAATTAGGGAATGTAAATTTTACCAAGTGAAGTGGAAACATGATGATTTTAAGCTTGACCTTTCAGAGTGGGGGTGGATTCAGACTGGTTTTGGGTGGAATGTTTTACTGGCAAAGGGCTACTAGACAAGACCTTGAAAATTGCCCTTGCCATACAGGAGAAGCCACTTGTCCCAAATTATAGTTAAAGGACCTACCTAGAATATAAAAAATTACTGCAATTGTGTGGAATGCAGTGTGAAATGATAAATGCAAAGCTTGCCAGTGAACAAAATTTATCCAACTTGATGAATTGTCACTTTGGATTTGATTTAGATGATATTCAACTGTTAAAGAAGAATTCAAAATCACTGCAGTAGAGTTACTGCAGGCAAAAATGTTTAATGTCTAGTACTTGCATGTATTTTTAATATGCCTAATAACATCTGAAGTTGAGTTTTGCTCACAATTATACCTGTGCCACCAAGACCTGAATGAGAATCTTAAAGCTCAGTCTGTCTAGTTAATCAAAAAGAAGATTGAGAGGAGATGAGATTTACAGTGTTTTAGTACCTTAATAGGGAGAAAAAGTGTCTGAAAAAGCCATATGATACAGAGAAGAAAGTCATAAAAAGAACTTGTTTGAAACCTGTAATCAAATGCACTGAAAATAGTAATTAAATTACGGTGTTTAACTGCAAGGATGCTTACCCAAAAGCAGCCCAGGGAACTGACAGGTTCTTCCTCTTTTGATGCTTTCTAATCAAGTTTGAACACTTCTCTATGAGATTATAAAAAAATCAGTTTCACTGGTCTCACCACCAAAATACCTGAGTGAAAAGTAATGGTTTGTGGTGTAGAAGAGAATCAGTCTTGAGTGCTCAGTGGGAACTTCTGTCTGAGCCTCCAGAGACAGTTTTTTACTGCTGGTGGTGATGTTTTTTTTGGATAATGGGCACAGTTTGTGCCCATGGATACTGGATTCATGGATATTTTATCCCTCTATATTGTTTACTAGTTGAAGCAAAATTCTGATTAAAAGTGAAGTAAAATATTTGCAGGGAGAATGCTGGGGAATAAAAAAGAGGCAAATGTGCTTGGATACATCTGAACTGTTACAAGGAACAATAGCAAATTAACAATTGCAATTAGCAATAATAAATAGCAATAACAAAGCAAATAATTAACAAGAGCTACACTTTTTATTTTTTTTTCTTTTCTCCTTTTTTGTTGTCTAGTTATGCTCTATGCCCCAGACACTGTGCTGATTGAGAGGAGTGGTGGGAAAAGGCTTGATCCTCTCACACAAGGTGCAGTATGTTTGCTCCTGACCTCCACTGCAGACTGGAGTGTTGCTTAGTCTCAGAAACATTGTTGATGGGGTTAAAATTTAAATGGGATCCCATTAAAAACTAGTAGGAATTTATAATTATAAATTTCAGCTGCTTGGAAATGGTATTTGTTGACATTGCATCATTTTCTGTGCCAATAAAATAAAATAAAAAGCTCAGTATTGAGCCTGCAAACAGTGGACTATGGCAGTACAGAATATTTAAAGGTTAGATCTGTCCATATGAGTTTATAATTTTTCTGTGCATCTCTGCTAGGTCCTGCTTTGTTTTTGAGGTGCAGGGATGCTTTTAGGGTTAATAAAATCATTTCCATTAGATTAAATAAAAGCATTTCTATTAAAAAAAATAAACTGTCAAATAGACTCAGCTCCATATTGTCTGCTAAATTTTATCATCAATCATCCATCACGAGATAAAATCCTAACATTGCTCTGTAAAAATAAACAGGTTGGATGTTTTGAGGAGTGGAATTAAGAGGGGTATTCTTAACTAGAGACCTGTTAAATCCTGCTCTTAGTTGTTAACCATGTTTCCTGTAGAGGTTTTCCACACAACCTTTGACTGGCCAAGTGACCCCCTGGTACAGCAGAGGTTGGTGGAACCAGAAGATCTCTCTGAGCAGGAGGTGTCCAAGAAGCTGCTGGAATATCACAGAAACTTCCCAGAGATTTTCCACATCTACCAGAAAGTTCTGAAATCCATCAATGCAGACCAGCCCTCCGTGGATGTTCTCTCACAGGGTAAATATGTGCTTTGTGGCAAGTTGAGAAAGTCCTGTTTGAGGCGTAGTTCCTGGCTGTTAGAGTCACTTTGTAGGATTAGGCAACACAGATGGCTCCCAGCTGAGTTGTGCTCTCTCTAGAACAGCACTTGGGCTGTTCCTGGTAATTATTTTACTGGAGTAAGTGCAGATAACTGGAAATTCTTAGCTCACAGTCCTGCCAAGGAAGAGCTGATTTAGTAGAGCAAATGTCACTGTCATTTCTGTGAGTCTCTGTTCTAAAAGGGAGCCCTGTGGCTCAATTGTTCATCTCCCAAAGGGCCAGTACCTTCCAAAGTCTGAGAACAAGGAGGAGTAGTTCAAAGCCAGGAATATTTCGTTGTTTAAAAGCTGTTTGTGCTGGGAGCTTTCCTGCTCAACAATTCTTGTTTGTCTTTGCTTGACTGTAATGCAATCTGACTTTTAATGTTGATCCTTCTAGAAGAGAATAAGGAAACTGCCAGAAAGACCAATTGATGATGTACTTTGTAGCTGTCAGTCTGCAGATAATCTCTTATATCCCAGTAATTTTGCATCTCAAAAAGGTCTTTTTTTTTAATAACAAGTGCTGCACTTTTAAGATAAACAAGTAGGAAGTTTATATTCTGAATTTACACATTAATTACCTCTAAATTACTTAATTAAATTTAAAAGTTCATATCATCATTCATAAAGAATTCATGCCTTGAATTGTAAATAAAAATGTGAGTGCCTGAATATTAATTATTATTAATTAATAATGTAGTGAGATAAATTGAAAACTGGAATGAAAAAATCCTCTCTAGATCTTTTTTCTGCAGTGCATCAAGCAGCCAGATTTTTTTTAAAGAATAATTAGATGTGGAGACTGTCTAGGGGATCATTACTCCTAATTAACTTGGTTATTTACTGCAAATTAAGCATCATTTGTAAGCAGGGTGCTTTGCCTGTAATGTTTGTGCTTTTCAATACACTGGGTTGTGGAAAATGTTCAGAATAACTGGAGCACTGTTTGGGTAGCTGATATTGAGGAAGCCATGCAGCAAACACTATTTTCTGGGTAGGACTTTCCAGGATTTTAATTTAGATTTTTATTGCCCTAGCTAGAGTTTGGTAAAAAGAGGAGATTGCTCATAAATATGAGCAGAATTGTTGTTTCACACAATTATAAAATTTTGTGAACTTGAATGCAGTTGCTGCTGCCTTGATGGGGGATGTGACACCCAATTCAGTTGGGCAGTGCAGGATTTCATCACTGCAGGGAGAGATGGATAAATCCCATGTGGTTACAGTTTCAGTTTCTCAATACTTCAGGGCTTCTAGGTAGAAATTGGAGTTTGCTGGAGGTGCTTCTTTATTGGAAAAGATTTTCTAATCATACCAAAGCATCTAAGGGAGGGCTCTGTGAAAAGTGGTTAGTACAGAGCAATATGTTGACAATGGCACCTAAAATCCTGATCCTCAGGATGTTCCCCACCAATCATTTTGTGCTTTTTAAATACAGCTTATGACTCATACAAACAGTCCTGTTTAAGCTTGTCCTATTCCTTAGCCTAAAATACTTTTTTTATTACAAGGACACTTTAGAGAGTCTTTTATTGGAACTGAAGATCTCACAAAAACTGAGAGAAGCTGCAGCTGGTCTGGGCTCACCTTTGGTTGTATCCACTGCAATCCCAGAGGAATCAGAGCCTGTACAGATGTGTCCTTGCTGCTTCTGGCCAACCGTGGCAGGTGGGATCAGTGCCAGAAAGTTTAGCCTTGGCATCTGACTGATCCCTGGAAAACTTGCATGGCTTGAACTGCTCCCTTCTCTGGTATTCTCAGCCATCAAATGGGCAAAGCTGTGTCCAAATACAATCTCAATTTGTCCTTGCTGCCAAAGCTGTGACATCTTTTGGCTTCTTGGTGATCTCTCAGGTTCTCTTTTGGGATTGCAACAAAGTCCAGGTCTCTATAATGTGGCAACATTGATGATGCTTCACATGTCCCGTGGTCTTTCCAAACCTGCAGGTTGATCTGAAGGTGCTATTCCCTGCTTGAAGCAAAATGTAGGAGGATGATGTCCAGCAAATGAGAGGAATCAGGCAGAGAAGCTCAAATATTCTTTACAAGTTACACAAAAAGGATGGGTAAAAGAATAAAACATCCACACTCAATTCTGTGTTAGTGCTGAGCAGTGTCATGACACACTGTGCTACAAGTCTATAATATTGTAATTAGGAGTCTTAATCACACACAGCTAGATAAATGTCGTTAATTTAACATCCCAAGGTTTTACACTTAAATATTTGTTCAGAAACTGCAGAAAGTATTAAATGTAATTACAGTCCTCTAAAATTTGCATGGTAAAATTGTAGCTATCAAGCAAAAATTACTTCTGCTAAAAACAACATGGTAAGAGAGCAATTATTAATTGAATCTGCTCTTTAAAATGGTTTGACAGGCACTGATGAAAGAAAGAGGAGTGTAATGATAGTGAGATTTCTAAAATGCCTCTCAGAGTAAATTGCTGACGGGACAGTTTTATCAGTGTCCTGATTTTGGGTGCAGAGTCTGGATGTTTCAGTGATAAAATAAACCACAATCAACATGACAATGTTTTTTTCTAAAGAAGAGAGTAGTTAATCAATGTTTATATATATATATTTTTTTAAAGAAATGGATTAAAACCTGTATTTTTTTCCTTTCTCCCCTCTTCTAGTTCTTGCCTTTGTCCAAACCCGGCACCGATCTGCTGCCCCCTTTACACCCCGGATTCTCTTTTTTGGCCCCCCAGGCAGTGGGAAGAGCCTGCAGGCAGCACTAATAGCTCAGAAATATGATGTTGTCAACAGTAAGTTCTCAGTAAATATGCACTTTGCTCAATTCCTCCTTTCTCTCTTTTTGATCATTTATCTTTTGCTGTCTGTCTTTCTTACTTGCTTATAAAATGTCTCTCTTTGTCCATTGCTGTGGATGTCAGATTTTTGAGGGAAGTGAAAAGTATTTGAATGAAGAAGTGAAAACCAAGTATATATGCTGTGACAATCCAGCTCTAAGGTTTTTTTTAGTCATCATTTCATCATTTTTTATGCCTTTTACATCTGTATTTTTCTATTGTTATACTCCTGTAGTGCTCTGAATTCTTCTGTGGATCAGTGGATCGTGAGTAATGTCTGTAGTTTCAGCTGTCTGACCAAAATTGGGGCACTTTTAAAATAGAATTCACTCTGAACTTTAATGAAGTCTCAGGCTCTGCACATCTCAAGTAATATGTGAGAAAATGAAGGAATTAGTTAGAAGTGCATCATCTTTCTTTTCTAAAGGAAGTCCAAAAAATTCTGCATGAGACTTGTTCACAATTAGCATTTGAATGTTAAAATGTTCTGTATATAAAAGTGCAGCTTGCTGATAGGATCAATGCAATATTTTCCTTGTTCTGCAGTGTCTTCTAACAGTGGAGTAACCATAAATTATTTTAAACAAATGTCTGGTAGCTGTAAAATTTGTTGATTAGTCACATCATCTTAGTTAAGCAAAAGGCAGGTTTGATAAAATATTTCTGCTGTCAATTATTGTGCCATTGCTGTATTTTAAATATCATGTGAAAAACTAAGTATTTGTAGATTTATTCAAAGCTGTATTTTTATTAATTGTGTAATTGGCTTAAAGAAAACAAAACATGCTTGAATGTATTAAAAATTATTTTGTTCTTGTCCTTTTGAATGTTTTTCAACTTTTTTTCTAAAACTGCAGGTTTCATAGTGTTCCATCTAGGTCAAAATTTGCATATTTTTTTTTTAAGTAACTACAATATGAGAGAGTTGCAGCTCTTCTTATTAAAAATCATTACCAGTGATTTACCCATATGTTGAATTTTATTTTAAGTATTCTGTAACTAAAATATTAGAAGAATTAAGTGTTTGATATAGAGTTGGAAGACCATCATTTTTCAGAATAATATTCAGCATATATTTTATTTTTATTAGGTCATTTGGCTTCAAGGACAGGCTCAAAAATGTAAATCTATGTTGAAATAGCCTCATTAATTGGATTGAATTTAGGTGTGGACTTATTAGGTGTCTTAAATTAGGGTCTGTGCACTGAGTTTGTGTTATGTTTTTACACTATTTATTATGAACATGAATTTGCTTCTCCAGGACAACTGGTAACTATTAAAATTGTCACTTAAACATTGAACTTTATCAGCTTTGTCCCAGGAACACTCCTGGGGGGTTCTCACTCCTGTTGGCCTGTGTAATTAATAATAGACTGATTAAAAGGCTCCATCTTCTCCCATCAAAGTCAGTGCCTGTTGGTGCTATTGATTCCAGAAGAAAGGAATCAATTTAGGATTATTAATTGAATAATCTCCAGGGGGACCTATAGCTAATATTTACCAAATTGGAGCTGTAACCAGGATTTCTGCTGTTATGTGACCTCTCCATGTCTTGGTTCCCTCTGTGTAAAATTCCCTCACCTGGGGCAGCCTGTGCTGTCCAAGCCCAAAACAGGAATATTTCATGTACAGCTGTCCTGGCTCAAACCTGAAATTTGCATCTCCTGGTGTTCTGTGTGTTTGAAATCAATGATAATAATATTGCACTAGCACAGTTTTTTAAATGCAATCCTTACATGATCATTAAATGACCCAGGGAGGCCCTTCCTGAACTGAGCATTATTCTGCACCTCCAAGCATGGTTCAGATACTGCTCAGCAGCCAGAACTTTATTCAGTAATTACAAGTTTATAAAAAGTGAAAGCCACTAGCAATCCCTTGAGTTGTTATTTCAGAAATATATTTGATTAATAACATTCTCTCAATTTTTAATATGTTCTTTGCCAAATATATTATTTTTTTTTCCATTTTTCATTCCATATCCTCAGTCTTCTTCCTTTTCACTCTGCTTGGCCAAAAAAACCCCAAACCTAACAACAAACTCAAAAAACATACAACTTTTATTTTATTCAGTGACCTTATTCCAGTATGCAGCTTCTGGGTTGGTTTTTTTTTTTTTTCTCTTTTCTTTGTTGCTTCCTTTTTAAAATTTAACCTTGTGTCTTTTTTGTTCTTCCTTCCTGTTAGTTTGCTGTGGGCAACTGCTAAAGGAAGCTGTTGCAGACAACACAAAACTTGGAGAACTCGTTAAGCCTTACATTGACAGTGGATGCCCAGGTAGGGCACATTGTTGTCTCATTACACTGCAGTTACAAATCTGTAGCTAAAGTCAAATTGTGAGTGAATTTTTGTTGGTCAGATTCTAATCAGAGTAGCCTGAAGGTTGATGAATTCAATTTATTCCATGGGATTTGTAGGATTTGTAGCACTGTGTAACAGAAGTTAGATTTCTAAGGGTGTTTTTTATCCTCAAAGCAAATATTCACTGTTCTAGTGAAATTCAAATTTCTGATGCACATTCCAAAATCTGAATTCCATGTTTTAATCTCTAAATCTAAATAAGAATTCTGGTATCAGTTCAGACTGTTGCTAAAGCACAGTATTGTGTATAACTACTTTCAAAGCACAATAATATTGTGCTTCTTTTTATATTTGGATGTCAACTTTTAGAATGCTACCATAATTTCCTCTACTTTCATGTCAATATTTTAAACTTAAAGTTTCTTTGTACTTAATTTCTATCAGCATTTTTGGTTGTGGGAGGCAACTGCCACGACAAATGTTGAGTATACTTTGCTTTTGGAAGGTTCTGCAGGGATTTCAGATAAATCATAAATCCTGTGAGCTCCTGAGGGCAGCAGCTTAAACCTGTCTGCCTGTTACAGTTGTCCTGCTGTCTGTGTGTGGTGGGTTTTAAAAATCAGAGAATATCTGTACTTAAAAAGGAGAAGTCTTGTTGCAGGAGGGTGGAAGGATGTTTCTTTTGCCAAATTGCAATGGCCTGGAAAAGGAACTTTCAGTGCTGTTTCTGTCAACAGCCCACTGGTTTCCAGTGGTACAAACACAAGGAGACAATCATGCTGAAGATGGGGAAATCTCAGTTAAGCTTCAGTATTAATGGAATTTTGAGCAAAGCCCCCCTGAGCAAAGAGAAATCATCCTTTATTTTTAGCAAAGAAATGTATTTGGTAAGGTGAAAAGCTTGAAAATCTCCTTTGTTTTTTGTATAATAGTTTAATTCTGAGGCTGAATTAGACAGAAGAGCCTTTAAAATTAACTGAGGTTCCCTTGATACCAGACCCAGAGATGCAGGACTTTCCCAGGCCTTTCCAAAAGATTTTTGTCAGCCTGCAGCTTTGGGGGTGCCACCCTCTGTCAGGAACTTTATCAAGCCACAGGGTGATGGATTTTAACTCTGAACTTCATCTCCAGTGAATGGATTGCATTTATTCCTAATGCAGCCACCCAGCTCAGTGCATTCATGGCAGCCACACTGCTGGGAGTAGGAGCTGCTTTGGGGCCCATGGGAATGGAAAACAGGAATCTCTGCACCCTGCAAGAGAGAATTTAGGTCCTCTGGAATGGGCACAGAGATCTAGGAGAGGATTTTCTGACTTAGAGATACCCTGAATAGGTATTTAACTCAAAGGCAAGAGATCTCAGAGTATGTTGTGCAGAGGATCCGAGGTTTCCAGATGTGGGAATAATTCCTTCCTGGTTGATCTGAATGTGGCTGGTTTTGAGTGCAGTTTAACTCACACATTGAGATCCTTTAAGCTTTCATGGTATCCATTAATTTCAGAGTCTTATGTGCATACTGTAATTTCACTGTCTGCTCATCTCTGTGGAGAGGAGGATTGTAAATACCTCTCTCTAAATATCAGTTATGGCTGAGATGGGAGTTTGGATGATCTGTTTATTCAAAGATAGCTCCTTTAAGAGCTTCCTTTACTAAAATGTTCTTTATATGTGTGTTTTATAAACTTCATCTTAACCATTAAAGTTCCTTAAAGGAGATGCATTCCCAGTAGAGTCAAATAATTGCACAGATCATAATTTTTAGCCAGTCCTAAAAATATGCACATCCTTAGTCTAAGGGAGCTGCATTCATTTCAGGAAAATGAAATTGAAGTTGTAATTCCTTTCTTCCTCCAAATTAGAAATTATTTCAGATTTAGATTAACTTTTTAATACAGCATGCACAAGATAAAGCTGTACAACACTTCTGAATGTTAATAGGGATCATAACTATATTTCTGTGCATTATGCTAAAATTCTCCCTTAGATTTGCTGGTATGCACAAATATATTTTATTTGGTGGGACACAGCACAAAATTAAGGGTTGAATAAAGATTGATATCATCCAGCAAAACCAGAAATAATAAGTTTTGTCATTTTGCTAATCCTCCTCTCCCAGGAATAACAAAGAATGAATTTACATTAGTAAACACTAACAAGAATTCATTACTGCCCTCGCAAGAGGCTTGGAGAAAATGGAATAACACAGGGTACTGAAGAGGAAAGGTGGGAAAAGAATCTTTGCATCTCTGCTCTCTTGCTGCAGCCCAGGTTAAAACAGGGGAAAGATTCTCCTGCTATGATTGACTACAATCAGTTTCCAGAAAATCTCACTTGCAAAGACTCAGTGTAGCCAATAGCAGACAGTGTTGTAAGTGGAAAAACAATTAGAACTTCAACCTTTTCATTACATTTCTTATTGTAAAGAGGTTTAGCTGTTCCTGTGGGTGGGGAATCATGCAAGTGACATTGGCACAGAACAGTGGGACAAAAGAAAAAACATTGTTCTCAAATCATTACTTGTTAAAATGAAAGCAGCGCCATGAAATCTTGAGGACATGCCTCATATATTCTTAAAATGCTCCCCTAGGGGACTGATCTCAGTGTATTTCTCCTCTTGTGGACACCACTGATTGTATACAATTAGTCATTTAAGATGTGCCAACAGGGCGTGTTGTGGTGCTGTAACAAGGCCCAAACCCCATTCAAAGCTGACTCATTATTGAGTTGTTGAGGCTGCCCACTGTCTGTTCTGCTCTGCTTCTGCTTGGCTAACCCAGATCTCTTCATGGCTTTGGGATTCATCAGCATTCTTCCTGCTCTTCTTCCTGTACTGCTGCTTCATGTATACACCAGGTATTTCAGAAACAGCCCAGACAATTCTGTTAATCACCCCAAAAGGCCACCCAGTATTCCCATTTTCTATATTTTCTAGTATTTGCTGTCTCATAAAGACCTGCTTTTTTTCCAAATCCTCCATTTTGTATATGGTGGTTTATTTTACCTAATGAAGGCAGCATAAATATTTTTGAGCCCATTAGTTTTTTAATTCCCAGGACATCTTAGTCTATAATAGATGCATACTAGATATTGAAAAATGCATTTTTGATGGTAAGTTCAGTAACCTGGCATCTTTCTTCCTGTCCTAAACACAGAGCTGTGCTTTGGACAACAAATCTGAAATGTAGAGACTGTTCCTTTAGATTGTTGTGGTTTTACAGAGTACTGGGTAGTTACTATTAACTATACTCTGGGCAGAAAATTACCAACATTGGAGTCTAAGACAAATCTTCTGGTCACCAACACCAGTTAGATTAACTCTTGGTCAAGAATGTTAAACTCAGCACACACCATTTGCTTGGGCAGCCTGGGAAGAAATGGAGTAAGAGGCCATGAAATGAGTGTAGTGCTCAGAAACCTCCCACAGCCAGCAAGACAAGTCCAATAAATTAATTTATTTGGTTTGATTCCTTCTGAAATGTTCTGAGGAGGTAGTTCTATAGGCTTGGCCCTCCCCTGGACAGATGATGTCTGTGTAAAAAGGTCCTTAATAGACCCCACAGGTCTGAAGGAGACCTTTGAACAGAATTCCTGTCCTCTGGTTGCTCTAATTCTGAGGAGGGCTGGACAGCCTGGACATGTCTCACTGAAAACATGGACAAACATTAATTTAAAGTTCCATCTGCATGGTCTTTGTTCACCATTTTAAAGATGTCTGTCAGAATTTGATACCTGGGAGAACAAAAAAAAAAAAAAATTCATTTTTTATTTCCCCACCTAAATGTCCTTGGTGTTTTCCCCTTGAGGTATTTGCATTGTATTAATGAAAGAACAAGCAGAAGCATTTTGGGGGCATCACAAAGATAGGGAAGATCATCAGTCAGTTGAAATCTGCATGTCATTCTGTCCAGTTTTTGTGGTGAAATAGCATGGAGTGATCACTGCTAATTAATATATCTGTTTGTGAGGCTGTAATAAATAGAGCCAAGAAAAGTCAGATGACAGGAAAGCAGCATGAAGAAAAAAACCATTCCCAAACTAGTAAGATTCTGCTTTTCAGCTGGGAGAACTGCTATTAGTTTGGGTAATTGGTTTTTTTCCCACCAAAATGAAGATTCAGGAGGTAAGAGAACTGATTCATGGAACACACATAACATTGCACTGTTTCCAGCCTGTTAGAGTGGAACACACACAATCTGTGTTTTTATCTCTTCCTTTTTCTATTTTTTTTTAAGTTGTAATATCTGAAGCTGTCCCCAATGGCAGTCTGCATGTAGGGGGTAAAATCTGGAATTCCCTAATTTCTCCTGTTTTCTAATAAAAACTATTACTTGTACAAATACAGATTTCCCCTTATTTTAAATTGCAGTGGTTTTAAAGGGGTGCTTTTTTGGTGTAGCCTCTGAAAGTTGGGGTCCCCTGGTGATTGTGATCACAGTCTCACTGAAAACACTTTGTTCTGTTCGGTGCAGGTTGGTTTTTTTTGTTTGTTTTTTTTTTCCCCATCAAATTAATATTCTCATCACCAAGTGTGAAACACAGATTTGACAATAGAGCAGCTCCTCTTTGTTAAAAACTCGCCAAGAGTTTCCAAGTTGAAAGGCTGAGTAAATCTTGATATCTGAGGGGGTAAGCTCAGTGTTATTTCTTGTTTTTAAGAGTGCTGTACTGGCGAGCTGCAAGCTGTCTGAACATTGCAGAGACCCTTTGGGAGCTCCATTGGTTTTCAGCAAGCCTTTGCATGCAGTGTGTTTGTACTGGCTGAAGACAGCGCATGGCTCTCTAAATAATTTACAAGTTGATTAATAGACTCACATGGGTATAATTAGAAGAGGGAGAGACAGCAGCTACAGTAACGGGTACAGTGCTTGGGGGAACTAGAGACTTTATTTTTTTTAAAGAAACTTTCTAGGGTGCTGGGCGTTTGAAGATAAGTTGGGAAGAGCTCAGTGCCTCTTCTCTTTTGAAGTGGAAATAGGACAGTTTGAATCCGTCGAGTTTAATTTTTCACAAGCTTTAGGGGCCCTGCAGTGCAACTCCCTTTTTATTATTGAAAAAAACTCTCCATTTTTCTTTCATTTTTCACACACACACACACACACACACACACAGAGTCCAAACAGGAGCTAATAAACAAATCGATTTTCTACTTTATTTAAGTTACTTTTGCAGCAATTTTACAGCTCCCCTAAATGTGCACCTTGCTCACAAATAAACTGTGTAAAGTTATAGAGACATTTATGAATACACCACATTTTAATTTATGCATTTTTAAGAAACCTTCACCTCTGACAATGCTTTTGAAGTAGCTCCGTTTTTCAAGTCAAACTTTTGACTTTTCCTCTGGGACTGCTACAAAGGTTTTTTTATGGAAAATAGGTAGCAGTCTTTTTTCCTACTAGGAGAAAATTGGTGGTCAAAAGAACATAATGAAATTTAATATTTTTATTTTCTATTTTAGGTGGCTATATTTTTATGTGAGATGCAAGGTTGTAGAACAGAAAGTTTTCAATGCAGGTATTTAGGCAGTAGGTTGTAATTTTCTTCCCTGAGTTTATGTATTGAATCCCCCTTTTTTATGTATTGAATCACTGCAATAAATCGAATTCTCTTTTCCTTTATTTGAAAAATCTAGAATGTATTTTTCTTTATTCCACAATCCAGATTGGTGGATCAGTCTGGCAGATACTCAGAGCTGGAGTGAGCCTTGGTCTGCAAAGGTGTTTTTAAAGGCCACCCCACTTAGGAGTAAAAACAAAGCAATCAAAAAGTGCACCCTATAAAACCAACCCTGAAAGCCAGACCAGGCAAAAAAAATGTGACTTGATTAAACAGAGGAGTGCAGTTGTTTTCTGGAGCAATTGTGATAATCAGTCAGTTCATGGATACAGTCCTGCATATACAGAATTGTTCCACAGTTATATTCACCATTCCTGCTGTTGCTGGAGGATCAATATTAAAATGTTTGTGCCACAAACCTTCATGGATTTGAGTGAAAATGTGGCCCTTGGCTTTTTGGGGCTTCATGGTTGTCAGAAGCTTTTAAACAGTAAAGTACAATATAAATGTGAAGCATTAATCTTATATATTCATATTGATTTTGATTGCTGATAGTCATTCTTTAAAATTTAGGGAATGGAGGTTCCTTTCCTTTCCTTGCAGCACTGTCTCCTCACCAAAGGGCTGCTCACTTGAATTCTGTGTGGTTTTGAGTTTGGGATGGAGCTATCATAGGAGTTTTTACACAAAAAACAGAAGGAAAAGCACATTGCATGTTGTCAGCATCCCCTTTTTTGGAGTTTAACATGAAATTTTGGGTTTGGCTCTGTTTCATGGGGTGTAATACAAACAGAACTCCAGGCTGCTGTATGAAACAGTCTTAATGACAAGGAAAACATTAAACAGCTTTTGTGTAAACTTTTATATTTTTAAATGTCCTTTTAAAGTGGCTGGGAGGTGTCAGGAGGAAACACAGGACTGGGGAGGATCCATCCCACTCTTGGGGGTCTGGAGCACGTGCTGGCTCCAGGTATCCCTGGCAGGTGTGAGGAACCCCTCAGGAGCATCCTCCCTTCTCATCCCATGGCAAGCAGTATTTGTGTAAAAAGCCAAGACATTTTTCATCTTGTTTATCAGACCAATTTATTCCTTTTTTTTTTTCCAATATTGTCAAGAAGGGTTTCAAGTAGGTCAAATTCTGCACGGTGTTTTTAAGCAGAGCTGAACTTTAAGAAATAAGGAGGAAATAGGAGCTTGGTTGATAATGGAAATAAGGAGTCCAGTGGGTTTGAAGTGTAGCTGTTCTCTCTGTCCAACTGTAGTCCCTCTCTGGAAACCAAAGGAGTAAAAAGAAATACAAATGTACATTTTGTTACTGGTTTTAGAAACTTTCGTAGCAGATGCATCCCTGTGAGATAGTTCAGAGCAGGTCTGTCAGGCAGGTAAACTGAGGCAGAAAACCTCTTTCAGCTGGAGCCCTGCCACAATCAGGGAGTGTGGATGGGAGCCCAGGTGTGTGAATCCTGACCTTGGAGCCAGCCCTGCACCATCCTGGGGTTCCCTGGGAGCTGGGGCCATTAGGCAAATTCATGGAAAACACCACAGAGGCCATTTTTAGTGGGAAAAAGGCTTTTTGTTTGCATGCTGGATACTCAGTTTGGACTGAATTTCCTTCGCTGATAACAGGTAAAGTGGTTTAAGGGGCTGGAATCTCATCACTAAATGTGATCAGATGTAGATTCCTGAATCTCTGGCTTGATACCTGTGAGGAAGCATTTCTGAAAGTTTTATCCTCTATTATATGATTTATGATTAGATGTGATCGATAATTTGGGATTATACCTGCTTTAGAAATAGTATAAGTTCCTATTTAATTTTTAATTTTTTACTTTTTCTAATTCCTATTTTAAATGACCAACAACCTAAAAAACCACCAAAAATAAAAACAAGGAAATACTGATTCTAACATACACTAACGAGCACAAATATTTTAAAGGTGGAAATTAAATATTTTATCGCATTATTTGTTTTACCGTATTAAAATAATTACCCTGATTTTTACAGGAGCCCTTCTCAGCAGTGTAAAACAGGGAGTGGGGACGGGATTTCTGTAGGAACGGTCCCTTTGATGGATCACCGCCCGCGTTGTGTTCGCAGCGGTGCGAACCCGCGGCGCTGCCGGTGCTCGCTGGCCCTTCTTCAAAGCCGATAAAACCGCAGATGTTTTCAGTGTTTCCCCTGTCGGGGCTCCAGGAAGCCTCAGCAGAGTCCGGAGCGGGCGCATTTTTCCCGAATTCCGAATTCCCGACGTTTTGGCGGCGCCGCGGCCGCTGCTGCCCGCGGGGCGGGGACGGCTGCGCTTCCCGGTGTGACCGCGGGGTGGCGACAGAGAACAGCCAACAGCGGCGGGGCCGTGAGGGCTGAGACCCCCGGAACAGAGACCCCCGGGACAGCCCGGGATCTGCGGGGTGAGACCCCCGGGACAGNGACCCCCGGGACAGCCCGGGATCTGCGGGGTGAGACCCCCGGGACAGAGACCCCCGGGACAGCCCGGGATCTGCGGGGTGAGACCCCCGGGACAGAGATCCCCCGGGACAGCCCGGGGTCTGCGGGGTGAGACCCCCGGGACAGAGACCCCCGGGACAGAGACCCCCGGGACAGAGACCCCCGGGACAGCCCGGGATCTGCGGGGTGAGACCCCCCCCCCGGGACAGAGACCCCCGGGATCTGCGGGGTGAGGTCCCCGGGACCACCTCGGGATCTGCTGGACCGCGGGGCTGGAGACCTCCGGGACAAGCCCGGGGTCATACGGGAAAACCTCGAGACCCTCCGAGTGCTCGGCCTGGGGACCCCCGGGAGAATACTGGAACCCCCCGGGCCCCCTCCGGGTGTGCGGGGCCAGAGGCTCCCGGAGGATCCCGGAGGAGCCGATCCCCTTCTCCTGGCTCCAGCGAGGCAAGCGCCGGTGTTTTCCTCCCGGTGCCGCTGCAGCGCTCCCGGCCCCGTGTTCATTCATTCTCGGTACCGGAGCCGGCTGCACGCAGACCTGGCCATCCTCACCCACCGGCTGCTCGCAGGATTAACCTGAATTATCGATCAGGCCACGCGATGGTAAATCACTGCTAAATCATTCTCAAACACATTGAAAACCAATTTATACCATCTCAATCGATACCATTTCTGAGGACCTTAACGTGGGCAAGAAAACAGAGTAGAAAAAGACAATTACTAATTGTGAATCATCCAGAGTTCCTAGAGGAATAAAATAAGGAAATCTCATGCTTTGCTAAATTTGGGATTTCCTGGACAATTCAGGAAAGTAGCCTTTGGCAGTAGCTTGTACTCAGGACAAGATGTTAACTGTCAGGCAGCTACTGGGATCAAGCCTCAGGCATCTGAATTAGCTGTGAGTCTTCAGACCTTGCTGAAAAAAAAATTGCTATAAGCAGGATAAAGCATAGATGGACAGTATTGTCAAAAGGACCTTTTAGAGCACAAAGCTGACAGAATTTGTATCTGTAAATGCATTTATGCTGTACTTAGAATTGAGGTTTTATAGGTTTGGAGAAGTGAGTTCATACCCTTCAAAAGTCTGTTTTAAAGGGAAATATACAGAGGAGGTATCAATTTAAATATGATAATTGTATAGCTTGGAGCACTGACAGCATTGAAGTTATTGGAGAACAGTGCCCTGTAATCTCTCAAGTGGTGTTTTTCCCTTTCAGACTGTGCCTTTAAGGTGCTGTTACTTTTGTCTGGAGCAGATGGTATGATTTTGTAACTGATTGCCTGATCTGGGTTTCTATTAGTCTTGCAGATCCATGGATTGGGGAAGAGCTAATAGGCCACACTCCTGTGAGCTTCATGAGGACGTACTTCTCATGAGAAGTACCTGATACCTGTGAAAACCTTTGAAGCTCTGAGAAATAATTTTATTTTTTAAATGTTCTGCTGGAAGGTGCTGAATTACAGCCCTGGAGATGGAAAATCTCTGGGTGCCCACACAGCAGTTCCAGCACGAGCAGCAGCGCTTTAAACCTTGTCCCCTGCCTGATCAACCCCCTGAAATTATTAAAACACTTCTTAGATTCACAGCAGCCAATTCAGGGGCGTAGTCTTGATCATTAATGTGGTGAAACAGGCTGGGAGATAAAGGAGACACGTAGTGTGGGGTTGGTGTAAGCACAGACAAATTATATTTCCATCTGGAGCTGGTTGTGGCCTCATTCTGCTGCTATTCCATGCCTGGGCTTGGCTGTGACCTTGGTCCACAGTTGTGTCTGATGCTCTCAGGAATCACTGCAGCTTTACTTCTGAGGGGTGAATTTTACTCTGTGCCTTGATTTCTCTCCCTAATAGAGATGTGCTGCCACCTTACCTAGTCTGGATATTTCTTTGCAGCAGCATATTGTAATTTTTAATAGAAACTTACCTTTGGACTTCTCTAATGGTAAAGTAAAACCTCTCTCGAGTCTCATTCCCCCAACTTTCAGAGTTGGAAACTCACACAAGCTTATGTTGAAAAGGAATTGATTATTCAAAGCTCTTGTGCTTCATAATCTCCTTAAAACATGGAGATTGACTGTCTCATCAGGAAAGCTCTATGTTTTACTTTGCTATGTGCCCATTAGGTTCTGTGCTTAAGGCCAGGAGACCTCTGGCTAGTTCTTCACAGGCTGTGTGCCCCTCCAATTACAGGTTATTAATTTGCCTTACATTTCAGAGACAGTTCCACATGAGTGAAAAGGAATCCTGTACTGCAGAGTTCTTCATTACCTACTCTGTCTGTACTACAAAATAAGAATAATACTGACTTTTTTCTCTCTTTTATTTTCTTTTCTTTTTTTTTTTTTTCCTTCCCTCTGGTCTGTGGAAGATGTTTTACAGTTTTAATGCAGCTGTTTTAAGTGTGACTGTTCCTGTTCAAGGGCAGCTGATGTACTTTGTAATGCCACCGAGCAGCCAACAAGCTCTGTTCCCCCATTGTGTTGAAGTGATAGGTATGTTCGCTAATCAAGAGGAGAGCAGAGCTTGCTGTCTGACTTGTTTATGTTTTATTTCTCACCATCAAGCTTTAGAGGGAAGCACAGAAAATATGTAAGCATCTATATTATTCAGTGATGTATATGTGTACATGGGTGTTGCTGATGTCTTGCAGTCACTCCTGGCTGAAGGGAGAGAGGTGTCAGGTGTTCCCAGCATCCCCCAGAACACCCCAAACCTGGCATGTCATTAGATAAACTATTAATTAATTGTCTCTGCATCTCAAGTTTTTTCCCCTTCATGTGATTGCTTCAGTTTTGTTCCAAAATAGTGACCACAGTGGAGGATTTTGATCATCAGGGCTCACAGAAGTCCTGTGGGAAGTGCTCAGACCCAGGAGATGCCCCAGGTTCTCATCACAATTGCTTTTTAATTTCCACGTAGGCTGCAGTGTTTCTCCTTCCCATGTGTGAAGGATGGCAGCAATCTGGAACTGGGGAATCTCCCAGGATCTGCTGGAAGCTCAACAGCACAAGATATCCATCTTTCTGTGCCATTCCTGGGCCTTCCAGCCTCTGCCCTGATCCCCTGTTCATCTGACACGGATGTCAGATGCAGAAGGATTCTGGCAGAATCCTACTGCAGTTTTACTCATGGGTTTGTAGGTTTTATTCCAATTCCTTGAAAAACTGTTTAAAGCATTCTGAAATTAAAAAATAAAATCATGTCACTTGTCATCTCTGTAAATTCATGTCAATGATTCCAGTATGAATTGTCATAAAATAACACACATGAAGGAAGTTTAGTGCTGCAGCCAGAAATCCTGGACTATGGGAAAAGTCCACTGTTTTTTGTATGGAATGCATTTTTGGGGAAGAGAAGGTTGGTTTGTTTGTTTTTCTTTATTCCTGCTAGGATGTGTTGGGTTAGTATTAATTCTTGTAAGCTGGAGGGTAGGGAAGAACTGCCCTGAAAAGAGCACTGAAATTCTCCTGTTCTCCCTCCCATGCCTGCCTGCAGCTCAGATCTTGGACAGGGGAGAAGCTTCCATCTGATAAAATTCCTTCCTGCTGCTGCACTATTGGTACAGTTAATTTTATGAATCCCATTTTTAACAGAATACCCAGTTTTTGCATTGTCATTTTGCTCTTTGTCAAGTGTGTGGGTTTATTCCATTCCCTTTTTTTTTTTTCTTTTTCTCCTTTCAGCAGATGGAGAATATTGCTCTCTTTAACGTGTTCTTTTATAATGTGAAGTGGATATCCTCAATTAATACACTAATCTGTTTCCTAATTAATTCCCAGCGGTTTTCTTCTCTTTTAGCTGGTACATTGAATCCTGAGTGCAGTTCTGTAAACTCAGTAATTTGATTATTTAAAGGAGAAGCCATGAATTTCATGACAGAGGTGCAATGTTAAATTCCAGGAGCAAATGGATTCTATTATTGCAGTTTAAAACCTGCTTGTTCCCGGGGTAGAACTGTGCACTGCTAATAATTCACTCTGCTAAAATCCAGGCAGATTGCTGTCAGCTTGTCCTGAAGAGAAGTGCTAGAAATCTGACACATACACTCTCCTACAAGCACTTGTTGTTGTATTTTTGTATGCAGATGTGATGGCAGGGTGAGCATCAAAACATCAACCTGCCATGAAGGGGATTTATGTAGCAATTTCTCCCTTGTTTTCAACAGAGGCACTGGTGTATCAGACAGATAAAGGGAAGGGGCTCTCCTTGCTGCTTGGGAATTGGTTTGGCTGCTGCTTTGGGAAGCAGCTCTGGATGATTTTGCTGTCCTTTCTTTGGGGTTGTATGACACTGAGCCTGAGACATGACAACAGTCATTGGAAAATCTGTAGTCACTCTTGTTGAACTTAATTTTAATTCTGAACACACTCCCTCCTCCCAAAAGAGAAAAAAACCCCAAAGTTTAAGTATCTTAATTGAAGTATTTTACTTTATAAAGATTCTGGTGAAAATGTGCAGGATACTTCCTTACCAGTGTGTCCCACTAAATAGAATTTTGAAAGCTCCACAGTAGTTGTAATCCCAGTCAGTATTTTGCTGATGTTCTCTCTTGCCCTAAAGAAAAATAATAATAGAGGAAAAAGAGCTTTTAGCTCTAAAATTAGCGGCTCATCAATGCAGTAGTTAAGGTTGTTGAGATTAATTTTGAAAATTATTTTCAGTTATAAAATCTTCAAACCTTTGGGCAAATTGGAGCAATAGCACACATAGACTGTTGTGGCAGAACCACTGTTACCTGCTGAGTTCAACTGAGAGTGGCCAGATATTCCTTTCCAGTATTAGGATTTCTTTTCTACAACTCAAGTCATTGTTTTTGCATTTTGATAAGGTTGTGTCACACACATCACTGTGGCACCAGTCCAGTGTGGCTGAGAGGAAAAAGTACATTGCAAAATTGTGTGGGCACCAGGTTTTATCAAATCCTTTGCTTTGGTCCTACAGTTCCTTGTGAGTTTGGGGTTTCACCACAGTAAATTCGACAGTAAATATGAAGCAATTATACCCAATGCCAATCAGTCATAAATGGGAGTAACTGGTTTGGTTCTAGAAGGACTTGTGAGCATCTCCTTTCACTGCAGACTCAGCACACAGAATAAATGTCACCTTTTTCCTCCTTTGCAGTGCCAGACAACCTTGTCCTGAAGCTGCTGACAGAACGCCTGAACGCCCTCGACTGTCTGACCAATGGCTGGGTGCTCTCTGGCTTCCCCAGGGATGTCAAGCAGGGAGAGCAGCTGCAGAAAGCACAGATGAATCCCAACAGGTAAGAGAGAAATCCAGCCATCATGGTATTGTAGATATGAAAAATTTGTTTGTGGAAAGATACAGATCTTTATTGACATCATTTATGCTACTGCATCTTGGTTTTTGCTTCCTTAGCGAGGAAAGGGGTCCTGCTCCTGGAGAGTAGGAAATAGAGCCCTGGCCTGACAAATGCTCCAGATGGCCAAACTGTGGGAGAGAGAAGAGGTTTGTTGTTCTGGTTATTTGTTTGAGTTGCCTCTAAAGCCAAACCATAAGAAATGGATTAAAGTTTGGATTATATGAAAATATGTATTTTATTTGCAGCAGGAGCGGGGATACACATCATCTTTCTTCAGCATTGACATAATACCGTGGAAATATATTGGTATTTCAAGGAGCTCATTATGAGACTTTTGGCTTTTGTGAAATAATTAAAAACAACATGAGAATTACATTTTATTTGAGCTATAATGAATTGTTCAGAAATGTAATATGAGCGACATCAGCATCCAAAGAGAATTGTTACAAGTGCCAAGCAAATAAAATAGAGTTACTTTTCACAGCTGGTCCAAAGGTGGTGAGGATTTAAAGTGCTGGTGACTCATCAAAGCTGAGAGGCTTTTCCCTTCCCTTCCCAGGCCTTCCTGGTTCTGTCCATCCCATTGACTGGCACAGTGACTATTCCAAAGGCAAACGTTGGAAATTTGTGATCTTTCTGCTTCCAAGGAGGGTGTTCTTATCTAAAAACTCATGGTGGGAGAGGTGCATTACCCACATCAGTGTTTAATTTGGCAAAGTTGCTGTTCCTGTGTGTCCTGTGTGATTGCCCTGGACAGGGATAGGGGAAGGATGGAAAAGGTTGAGTTGGAGAGAGAATGGAGGGGGTTGCAGAGGGAGGGAGCTGCCAGTCATCCATCAAGGTTTGAAAAGGGAAGTGTGTGAAAAAAGCAGTAACTTTATTAATCCAAAGCAAGGCAATGTGCATCTTAAACAGGAATCCATTGCATGAAAAAAATGGAGAAAGAACCTCAAAACTTGTGCTGGACTCAGTTAAACATAATGTTCCACAGATTATTCTTCTTGTGCATTTAGAAGGAAGGTGCTGAATCCCTAAACACGTCTGAGTCCCCGAGATCAGTCTGAATGCTCGAGTGTGCCCCGCGTGCTCCTTCACAGGATTGAGACCTCATCAAGGGAGGAAGAGCAACTCATTATAGAATTGGATGTGTGGAAATTCAGCACTGATCCATTTGCTCAGCTTCTCTTGGCTTTAAAGAGCTCTGCACGTTCACATCTGAATTTAGAATTTGGTCCCTGTGTTATACAGGGGTTGAAGTGAGGGACAGAAATAGACATCGAGCTCCCTGATTGATCTCAGAGCTGATATTTTCCATGAAGCTGATGTGGTAGGGATGTAAGGGAAAGAGGGTGATTATAAACAAAAGGACACATTGCAGCATAGGATAGCAGGGCAGTAATTCAGTTCCAGTTGTGATGCTAGTTATAAAACACTATCTGCAGAGGTGCTGTTTCTGACATCAGGAGAAAAACCTGATAGAATTATAGCCTTGAAATCAATCTGGGAATAGGATGCAGAAATCTATAAATCAGACACAGAACAATCTACAAAGTCTCATTTTTAGGAGGGCTCTGTTGATGAAATTAGATTAAAATAAATTTACATATATATCAAGTTTATTATTAAAATCTAGTCACATCAGTAAACAAAATTATTTGTGAAAGAGAATGTTACTCTGGTTTTTGAACTCAGAGTAGACCTCTTTGGCTGATCAGAACACAGAGTTATTGTCTGCTTGTCAAGTCACAAATCTATTCCTTAGAGCTAATAAATGGTTAGTGTTCAAATACTATGTTTTATCTGACTCCCACCTCATAAAGCTACCACACATAATACTAAATTATACAGCACTGAACAGGATCAGTCTCCTGACTCCTCCATCTTACAGAAAGAAAAACAAACCTAGTAATTGATGGTAGAAAAGAAGGAAAAAAGTTATTTGAAAACAAACAAAATGGGCCATAAAGTTTGTTAAAATGTAATAGTAAAAAAAAAAAAAACCTCATACAGCATCAGCTACCACATCCAAAGAACTGCTCTGGAACAAAAAGGAAAAGAATTCAATTTTCACTGAAAAAGTCGGGGGTTTCTTTAAATTAGAATTTCAGTAGAGTGAGGGTTTGCTTGTGGAATGGCACAGGAAAACCTGCAAACCCTGTCTCCCAAAGAGCCCAGAGAGCACTGAGCTGCTTTCTGTGTTCCCCCTGTGAAGCAGCTCCTGTCTAAGTGGACAGGATCCTCCTGGCATTGAACTGGGGCAGCCTTTAGGGCAAATAAGGAGCTGAATCTGTTAATGGCCTCTCAGCTGGGGAGGAAAAGATTAACCATTTAGTGCCATTAACATCTTAGTGCCCACCTGAGTGGGAATCCACAGTCACAGGGTGGCTTCTGAAGCTCTGAGCCACTGACACCAAGGACTGACTCCAGTTTTCTCACCCAAATGAGTGTAAATGGATATTTTAGCTTTTTAATTAGTGTTTAAGCAACAGAAAGAAACATTTAGTATAGCCATGGATGGTTCTACTGAAAACTCTGTGTACCAAAGTATTTTTTATCCTTTTTGCTCTCTTCCAAACTTAGAGTTAAAATAAGATTCAGCAGCAGTGTCATGTTGTGAATCTCTGGTTGTCACCTTCAGCTGGTTCCTGACCATTCCTGTGCTGGGCCCATACCAGCTTAAGGCAATCAGAAATTTAAGGATTCCTGAGCCAGAGGATCCTTTGGAAATCTTCTAATCCCCCCTTTTCCTTGACTTTATAGTCTCTTTCCCAATGCTGTACTTTGGGTCACCAAATCATGTAGAAAGGAGTTTCTCATTTCATTGGGTATAATATCAAAAAGCTTCATAATTTTTTTCCAGGTGCATTTCTTCTCTTGAGAAACAGTTGCAGACATTCCCTGGTCATGTCTCCCAACACTCCTGGTTTTCTAAGCCCCTTGTATTTGCCCTTCAGTCACCTCTTTCCCAGACAAAGAACCTTGATCTGTTTATCTTTTTTTTTTACTTTTTTCCCTCTAGAAATCATTTCAGTCTTTTGATCATCCTGTTCTCTCCCCTCACTGGGAATTCCAGCTTTTATTTTTATTTTTTTTTTTTTGCTGAGGTGGGACACCCAGAACTGCATTTGAGGGCAGCACTGTGTACTGGAGGTGGATATAATAAACATTTTCATTTTGACCTCAACTCCATCACTCATAATTGCTGATATTCTATCAGATGTTACTGGGATAAATTTTGGAAGAAATCTTCTGTGAGTGGACTGTTGTAACTAAACATTGTCTCTTTCACTGAAAATATACCAAAACTTTACAAAGTATCAAAAATCTCAGTTGAGTGAGTTCAAACTCGGCAGAGAATCTATTTTGAGACCCTTAAACTCAAGATTTCTGTATTAAAGTTGGAGCTAGGTTTGTGCTGGAGCATTCCTCAAGTCCTCCCATCAGTGCCAAAGGCTCTGCTGCTGCTGCCTGTCCTGAGATTTCCACTTCCCCTGCTCCATTATTTCCTTGTTTTGTCCTTCTGATCTGAATCCAGGGCCAGTTATTTTAATTTTCAGTGTTGATTAATTACATTACAAATAATACAAATGAACAGACAAAGCTGGGCAGGGGAGAGCTGAGCCAAAGGATTGACCTAACAATACATCCATAATATATTTCTAATATCCATTTTTCTAAAATTAAAGTTGTTTTTTTCCTAGTAGAGAAAATAAACAGCAGCAGCTTCTCCAGTGCAAGCTTTCCAGCAGGGTTTTATTTGGTCTTCAAAATGATGTGGCTGTGTTCCCAATTATGCCATCTTTTTACATAATATATTTAAAGCTTTTTTTTCACCATGCTGCTGAGCACATGTATTCAAACAGTTTAGGATAATGAAGTTCCTAATTTCTGAGGAAGAACCTGTGAATATGTTGAAAAGGGAGAAATCAGAATGGAAAAAAATATTTTTTTTTAACTATTTGTTCTTTACATGGGGCTTTCATATTTCTGCAGCTGATCCCAGTGTAGATTAGGGATAATAAACAGCCTATTAATGGAGGCCTGAACTAGGAAATGGAGTTTGAATCAGCAGCAAAATTCAATGGCTGGTGAAGGTTAATAACTCCATTACTATCAGCTCTATTTTTGAGCCGTTTGAAGAGCTGGGTGTTAGCCTTATCTTACTCCTCATTAATTGAGCTAATAGAACCCCAGTGACCCCGCCATGCTGCCATTATCTGAGAGTTTACCAGACATGGACTGGAATAGTTATCACTGAATATGTATTCCTCAGATTCATTTTGATATCAGAAGTATTTTTGTTAAAGATCAGCTGCCTTCAGGTTCCTTTTTGCTTTTTAATTTCTTTGCTGCCTTTTGTAACAGTTATTTATTTGGAAATTACATGTAAATGACTTAGTTAAATCCCTATCAAGGAACAAGTTAAATCCCAAAATAGTTGCATCAGGGAAAGATGATAGTGATTGAATTACTCTGACATGGAGAAGTCTTACAGAGCATTTTAAAAACTTTGACCTAATTTAAATGATGGATATTGTGTATTTATGATGTGGTTTTAGTTGATGGCATACAAAAATCTGATGAGTAGCAAAGAAGAAATGTTAAATCTTATTTTCTCCTAATTTTCAGATAAAAAAATCCAACAAACCAACACAAAAAGGATGTAGTAATCAAGGGACTAAATCAGTGTAATGAAACTTGCCTGCACCAGAGAAGCAGAGAAACTGTAGGAAAATCCAAGCCAACTATGTAGGATTTGGATTAATTTGTAAAATAGTAAAAGTAATAGGCAGCACAATACTCTGTTTCAATCATTCTCATTTTTTTCTCAGCTCACTCCTCCAGCCATTCTGTGGCTGCTGCTTTAATGACTTTTGTCTTTACCAACACTAATTATGTCTGGGTTTATTTTCCCTTTGCATTTCAGTGCTCCCATCTCAGCTGGGCTCTTCCTGCTCCATCACCAAATCAAACAGGCTTTTGGTAAAAACCAGGGGGCTAAAGGAGCCAGATCCTGCAGAGCTCTGTGATGTTGTTATGGAACAGAAACTTGCTGGAAAGTGTGGTTTACATGAGGAATCCTGATCTGTGCTCCCCACCCCAGCAGAGACACTGCCCCTCGTACCTGAGCTGGGTGTGTGCCGTGCTCTGAGGGACCACAGCACCCTGGCCAAGGGGGAAAAAATCACAGGTGCTGTTCCCCAACCAAAATCCCAGTTTTGGGCAAAATTATCCAATCTTCCTCTCACCTGAGACTTGTTTGCTTCACTCAGTGAGTTGGCTGAGTTTTATCCAGTTTCTACTCCCTTAGCCTTTTCCAAGCTACAGGACTGACTCAGTGATTGTCTTATCTCTTGATGGAAGTGTTTGGACACTTGTCCTGCTCATAGACAAGATTGTAATTTAGTCATTTATCTTTGTTTCCTTTGTTTTTCTTTGCTTGTAAGAGGCACCACTGGGCATGGAGTAATGAACAAAATATATCCAGGAATTTCCCATCCCTCACGTGTCCCTCTGGGAGGGGGGCTCTCTGTTCAGCACTCCCAAGGGTTACATGCAGGGCATAAACCCATCCTCATTCTTTTGTCCACACAAACCCAATGAGCTCCTTGTTCAGATTTCTGAGGTTCAGCCATTGGTGGGGAATCCTTATTCTCCATTCTCATCCTCTTCCTCAGACTCTGCTCTCTCTCTTCTGTCCTAGAGATATTCTGAATAGAAGCTCTTGCTCTTAAATAATCCAATAGATAAAAAATTGGATGATTACAATAAAAAGATTATGTCACTTCTGCTGCACATTCTGCCTGACCTATATTGGTCCCATAAGAGCCTTTCTCTCCTGGGGAGAAGCATTAATATGCATTTTGAGCCAGCAACAACAAAACATCAAATGCAGTTTTAAAATCTTTCTATGGGCTTTCTGTAGGATGCTGCATTTGCTGTCACAAGCTGATTCTGCTCCAACAAGAATAGGAGGTATATTTGGCTTCAGTTGTGGGAGGCAGGGATTATTTTTAGAAGTTACCTCATCTCATACAAGCTCCTTTTGATGGCTGGAGTTTGTCTGGTGAAATCCTGGATATAGCAATTAAGGAGTGCTCTGATCTCAGCAAGCTTCCAAAGTCTCCAGGAAGGGAAGGAAGAAAAGCTTCTACTTCTAAGTCATTATTTTTATTGTTATTTTTAAGGACCCAACACCACATGCACAACCCTTCATTCCTTTCACTGCTGAAAGGAGGGATATTTTCCTGCAGTAGCTATCTCTCACAAATGAGGAAACATTAGGAAACCTGAAGGCTTTCTATCCTGGATGCCCTTACATTGGAACTGTTTCTCTTGGAAGTTGCCACCAACATCAAGGCTGCCTTTCTGAGCTCAGCATCAAACTGGAGAGGGGAAATTCTGTAAAAGCAGCAGAATCTGGGCTAATTTTGGTGTCTTTGGCACTGGTAGAAAATTTCAGACAAGGCAAAGCAAGCCAGTCATGTCTCAGTCCAGTGACAACTTTGTGATACTAATCTCTACAAATCCACAGAGGTTGTTCAGGGCATTCACCTAAAACATGACTTTGGTTTAAGGAGTGAGGTGAAACAGGCAAGGAAACTAAAGTGTTATCATTTAAATAGCAGCCAAGTCTAACCCTGTGCTTTTCCCCTCTGCCCTCTCTCTGCTGAAGTTTTATTCACACATTTTGGAGCATCCCCAAGAGTTCACTGAACTCTCCATCAGGTCTGTCAGTTTGTTCATCTCTCTCTCTCTGGGGCTGACTCTGGGCTGGGATCCAGAGGTGCTGGGGGTGCTGTGGCATTGCCTGAGGTTCTCCTGCAGCTCTTTGTGAGGCTCTCTGGCCCAGAGTCCCTCTGAACCAACAATTCTGCTGAGATGGGTACCTAGGAAAAGCTGTGGCTGCAGTCATGCACCATCAGTGCATTTCATCCTGATTGGTCTCACAGGGTAAAATATGATGTACTTTGTCAATTCTGACTATTTCCTCATGGTCTAAAGAATCATTTTCAAAATTTCTGCTTAATTAACTCAGAAGTTAACACAAATAAAAAAATATATACATGCAAGGGTGATTTTGTAGTGTTTTTGTAATGAAGGTACTGATTTTGAGATCTGCCTAGAACCAGAAAAACTTCTAAAAATTAGTGAGATAATATAAATAAAGTAAAATATATTTTTAAATATAAACATATGGCAGCATACTTTAATTTAATTAACCAAGGCATTTACTTTTCATTGGTAAGAGGACATGTGTAGATAAAACTGAGGAGAATTTTGCATGTGTGAGAACTAAATAAATAAAGACTTTTAGTGGCTGAGGAAGCCCAAGGGGAAAGGAGTGTTGTCCAGCATCTCCCATCATGTCAGTATCTTGCTGATTACTTCAGTAGTGTGGTAGCTGAATTTGGCTGAATATTCTTCTGAATAAATGCACTAAAGCCACCCTTACATCTTGTGCAGGTTAAAACTGAGTTTATGAACTCCACAATCACTGGAATTCAGAATTCCTGAGGTAAAAACATGGGCAGGATTGTGCCAGTTGTGCTCTGATTTAGTGATCTCGTTGGATCTGGGACTAATCCCAGAGTAAGGCTTTACTCACAGCTCATGTGGCAGAATTGGCCCATGGAGAAAACCCTCAGTAGAACAAGCATTGGATTTTTTGTTTTGCTTGGATTCTCCAGGCTGAAGGTCTGGGAAGACAAGTGCATCAGTCTGTAGCAAATATAATACAGTTTTGGTGATTAAAACTGACAAGTAATATTGCATATTGAATGGAGACTGGTTTGTCATTACCACGAGGATTAGAAAGTGTAATCTTCATTAAAACATCAGTGGATTTACTGCTGTTTGCCTTGGAACAAGATATTTGCTCAGAATTTTCTAGTGAGTAAATTCAGTAAGTGCAGGGCAATTTAAGAGAGGGGAACTGAATCCTGCCATGGCTTATTCTGCAGGAAAGATGTGGGAATGATCCCTGATGTCTGACAGATGCACTGGATCCAATTCTATGGGCTTGGATCACCTGCAGCCACATAAATGTATTAATCACTATCACTTAAATTGACCTCCTTTGACTCAGGTGTAAGAGGTGACCCAGGGCTTCTATGCTTTGCAAAGATCATATTTTCTGTCCCTAAATCCATTATGTTTGTAAAATTCCATATTACAGAATGCTGTCCTGTGAAATAAATTTTGTGAAAGAGTTTTATCTATTCCACAGAGGCTTTTAAAGATTACCCTTTCCTAACAGGTTCTATATCCCTTAACTCAGTAGGGCACTGTCATGCTTTGATAAAAATAATTCTTAAAAAATTGTCTATAATTCTTTTGACATGAATGCTGATTAATATCCCACTGATATTCACTGAGTGAACAATCCTGTTCTGTTGAGACACTGACCAAAGGCCAAGGTACAGTAGGTTAAAAGAGTTATGGTTTCATTTAGCCTTCTAGTTAAAGCTACAATAGCTGTGAACATAATTTAAGCTGACTTTCAGGACAAGTCTATAGAAAAGGTACCTCCTCACATACTTGCAGTGAAATCAAAGGAATTATATTGGCTGTGAATGTGCCCCAAAGTTAAAAAGATACAAAATAAAGAGATAATGTGTTTTCTCAACCCCTTGAGTCCTGTACACTCCTCAGTTTTACTTTTTTTTTTTTTTTAAACACTTTGCAGCAAGACACTGAACTATCAAAGCTAAGTGGTGGTGGATATGGAGAACTTGCCATATTTTTGTCAAGTTTTCTTTCTTCTTTTAAAAGTCCAGTTTTCTCACAGAACTCTATCTGCAGTTGTACATTTCTAACCTCCATGGATACACAGGTTTAACTGGCACAGGAGCAAATCCTTAGCTTTCATTCCATCAGCCAAAATAGAATTTAAATTTGGAAACTTGCTGCCATTTTTTTGTTGTTGTTAGAAATATTACTGCCAGTCCATTACACTGAATCCAGTTTTTTATTAACTTTCTGTGAATAAATTGCTGACATGCATTTTGCTTTGTGATTATTGATGAATTCAGTGTACTCCAGTTTTGTAATTAGAATCACAGAATCCTGAAGGTTGGAAAAGATCTTTAAAACCATCAAATCCAACCTTCCACCCAACACCACCATGGTGTTCACCACTAAATCACATCTTCAAGTGCCACATCCACACATTTTTGATCACATCCAAGGATGGTGACTGCCCCACTTCCCTGGGCAGCCTTTTCCAATGCCCAACCACCTTTTCCATGGAGAATATTTTTCCTACTTTCCTTTGGCTCAACTTGAGACAGTTCCTCTGGTTCTTACAGCAAGTAAGTGTTCCTCAGAAAGGTTTTGTCATCAAACACAGCCAAACCAGTGGTGGCAGGAGAACTGGTTGGACATAATAACCTGGGAAATGGAGGAATGAATTCGGTTCTCAAGGTCTTCTCTGTGGCTGCACATTTCAAACTCAAACCTGGAGTTTTGAGCAGCACAGCTTCCCAACTGCTCCATCTGCAAAAGCTTGAGAGGGGCTTCCTTGGATTTATTAACATCACGTTGTTCCAACTGCTAGGGGCAGGAGAGCTCCAGCATCAGGATGAATATTTGGATTTATTTCTTGTCTTGTAGAGAATTTCTCCTGTGGTTCCTAAGTTTTTCTTGGTGATGTCTTCCTTCACCCCACCCCTACCTGACCCTGCTCTGGGTCTCAACTGTTGTTTTACCTTGTTGATGCTTTGTCTATATTTGCTTTAACCAGATGCCCCTCTTTGCATGCAGCACTGGGACTCATCCCCTCTCTCCTATCAACAATAATTAGCCTTGTAAGACTAATGGAAGAAATCGTGTCTAATTACCCTGTTGAAGGCCCAATTATGTTATTAACATTTGTGGGCTATAAGCTAATGATGAGGAGAGGCTCTCATTTGCATAGCATTAAGTTAATTGAGCTGGAAGCTATGGGGTGGATAGCAGTGATGAGAGCAGGATTCTCTTACAGAATGGATAATGATGACCAGAGCAGGACGATTCACCTGACAGGTTTATTAATTAACAGCTATCTGATTACCTCAAAGAAATGGCAAGTGGCAGTGCTTCTGAAGGAAGCTGCAGTATTTTTTTTATTGAAAGGTGCTCTATCACTGTGGATGTTCTGGGGTGATTTATGGTAATGGCAGTGTAAGCTCTTTACTGGAAGCTAACACAAAAACCTGTTCTGGTTTCCTCCCTGCCCTTAAAAAACATTCTGCAAAGGGCTGATATCTGTGAATATTCCTCATTCTTACAAGATGCACAAAGTCTGTGCTGCTGAGTTTGTATGGTTGTCTGAACTGTGCATTTGGAAAATTCTTAATTGTTGGGTAACCTGGAAGCTTTGCCCTCAGAAGAACCAGAGGATTTGATTTTATAAAAGGTATTTTTCATTATGGTGTTAGACAGGATTCTGTTATATTAGTGAGGAAATAATATAAACATTCAGCTTTTCACATTTTCCTGGTATGTGCAAGCTGCAAGTGGAGGTGAGTGCCCTTTCCTTCAGTTTATTTCTAGGTACAAACAGTTATGCATAGTGGTTGGGCCTTTTAAGGAACAGGAGTCTTCATTTAAAACAGTTCTAAGAAGAAAAATCCATCTTTTTCTTTTTTGTTAAATGTCAGATTCTATCTGATTAATTCCAAACACATTGTAATTCACAACAGATTCAGACAGAGTCTTGTTTGAACTAGAGTATTTTTTTGAGGAAAAATCATTCTGTTTAAAAGTTGCCTGTGCAATCAATCCAAGAGTGAATAACTTCCCATGCAGTTACTCATCATTAGAATCCCACACCTCAGTCGTGAATGTATCTGAATGTCAAATATAGTTTCCAGTCAGCAGATCTTTTATATTTTCTTCATCTACTCTGAAGAGCTCATTATTAAATCCCATGAGCTCCAGACCTTACCTAGTGACTGAAATCCTCAGTTCATCCTCAAAATACCTTTAACCAGACATGTCTCAGGAAAAAAGAGAACACTACAGATTTTAACCTTTCAGATAAAGACTTTTTATCCATTTAAGTGGCCTGATGATTAGTATGTCAATATTAATAGACTTCTGAAGAGCAGAGACTTATAGATAAAATGTATTCACTGTTATTTTCATAGAATCATAAAATATCCTGAGCTGGAAGGGACCCACAAGGTTTGGGGAGTCCAACTCCTGACCCTGCATAGACACCCCAACAATCCCATCGTGTCCCTTGTTGTCTCACTGCTCCTAGAGCTCTGGGGCCATGCCTATTCCCTGGGGAGCCTGGACACTGCCCAGCATCCTCTGGGGGCAGAACCTTTTCCTAACTCCCACCTAAACCTCCCCTGGCACAGCTCCAGCCATTCCCAAGAATTTACATGCAAAAAATTTCCTGGCGTTTGTTGGGCACCAAGGAGCTGAGAACATTGATCTGATGTTGGTAGAGAGGCCAGAATTTTAGTTTATTTGCTACATTGAGACATTGACAAATCACCACAGGCACTTCTGGTCAACAGGAAAAGAAAAATGAAAACTCAGAGATGAAGGAGGCAATCTGGGAGAACAGCTCCTGATGTGAGTTGTTCATTGGTCCTGGCTCAGAGCTGCCAGGAAGAGCAGATTCCAGGGGATTACTCCATGTAGCTGAGCTGTTGTGGTCACCTGTGTGATGTGGAGCAACTCAGAAACATTTGTGTGACATTTCCTCCGTCTCTTTCCAGCTTATGATGGTTCAGAGCCTGGAAGAGGTTGTTCAGGACAACCAGCACAATGAATAAAAGCCTTTAATGGAATTTAAACCCTCCATCCTCTTCGTCCTCATTAACTTCCTGTAATCACCAGTCCACACACACAGTGTGGATGGAAATATCTTTACCATGTAAATTAGATTTTCTGTAAGGTGTTCTGTGGTTCACCACAGTGCCTGGCTGTGTAAAATAGACAAACACAGATCTGATAGAGCAGGAATTATGTATTTAATTCAGAGTTTTGTATAGAGTGCTCATAAAAGCTTGATCATGATAGAGGGGCCAATAAACATTTGCAAACATAAATATTTCTGTAGGAAATGGCTTTATGAAGCATTTAGTTGTTGAGTAATAAGAACAACAGAGAAAATCAGAATAACAGAAACCTCTATGTACTGATCAGATGGGTTATATATGTTGCAGTGATAATAATGTTGAGGAAGAATTTTTATGGGACCAGTAGCAATGAATACATCTTGTCCTGCCAATTTACTAATGAATTCATTTTTCTTGTGCTTGCCCCACTTGCTATCCCTGCTGTTCAAAATTCAGCTTTAAGCCTGAGAAGCAGTGGATGGCACCTCGGGGTGCTGAGGTGCTCCTCTGAGTTTGTGTGAGCTGAGTGCTTTGAGTTTTGGGCCATTTCTGGAACATCCATTACTTGAGTATTTAGGCAGCAGTCCAGCCAGACAACACAGGGACATATATTTTAGGAAAGCACACATCAAAAAGTGTTTTAAATGGCCAAATTGTAGGACAAAACATTCTGGCAACACAGCTGGTGCTCTGTCAATCTGTGGGCTAGAAAATAAGAAGAGAACCTGTAAGAAAAATAAAAGCAACCTAGGAATAGCTAAGCAGGTTAGAAAGGATGTTTTGGCTGCAAGGGTTTTAGGGCTGTAGACAAAAATTGAATAAGATTAAAAAATGTTTGTCCATCCTGTCTGACAGATGTGGGAGAAGATGGAATTGTTTGTTACTTCTCTGTTTTTCTTCTGAAAACAGCAGTAGCAATGAGCTGGCAGGCACAGTGAAATGCAGTTAGCAAAAGTAATGGGAGTTGAAAGTTTGACCTTTTGTGATGGAAATTTGATATGAAAAAAGGGTCTTTTGATAATTTCTCTATCCAATCAGATACAGGAGATGTCTTGATCCTGTTTCCTTATTTGCATGCTGACTGATCTCATTTGAAAACCCAATCATTCAGAAATATTAGGACGTCAACAGAAATGTTACAAACAAGAAGTTGTTTTATCTGAAGGGTCTGCAGGATGTCATCTCTTGTTTTTCACTCCAATGGCCTGATCTCTTCTTCATGATTCCATGTTTTTATTGGCAGGATAAATTGAACATATTGAAATGCAAATAGCCCTTTCCACATTGAGCCGAAATATAGGAGTTTTCTTCTGTGTGATTGATTGTATCCAGGGCACTTCAAAAGACACAAAGAAAATACTTTCTGCAGTGCCTGTGATTCCTTGACATTGCCAAGTTCTGACATTTCCTGTTAGCAATCATTGGCACAGAGTGATTCCTGAGCCTGCTCTCACCTCTGCTTTTCTCCCATGTAATGCCCACAGTGCTGCTCGCTGTTCCTGGGACAGTCTGAGCTCAGTTTTTCTGCACAAACACTTTTTTCTTATTAAACAACACTCTTTGTTGCTGTCCCAAGTGCTCAATGTCAGAAATGTCATTTAATGGATTTTACCAAATTGCAGATTTATTTAATCCTACAATGGGTAGTTCACAGCTCCCCAAGATCACATATAGTGTGTAGAACTGTCCCCATGATAATCTGGGAAGTTGGATTTCACAGCCAAGGCACTGCCCATTTAGGTGAGTTTAGGATCAACTTCATCTCCCAGACAATTTAACCTTTCTATTTTCTAGAGCAGGCAATCCAATTTCCATTTTACTCAGCCTCCCAGTGGGTTGATGACAAGTTTTTCCTGCTGTGTGACTGATGTCATTATCCCTTATTTCAGAGCCTACCTGTTAAACTAAGCCAAAGTTTTGCATCACTTAACCCAGAAACTGGGGACAAACTAGTAATATATGGAAGTTCTAAATAAAGGGACTTTATTTTTATTTTTTTTTTAATTTTCATGCTTTTTAACATCAGTGTCAAGCTATATGAGAAATCTTTTTCTTTAGTACCCCAGGTTTTTTTCCACCCAGACTGCCCCAAGCCTGCTAATCTGAGTGCTGCCCTGGGAAATGGGATGTGCAGCTCCTTCTTTCTGGGGCCACTTAGGTTTGCTCTGCTTTTTAGAAATAAAAGTAACTATTCACTAAATGTAGGTCTCTTGCCTCCCTGCTGAACACCTGGCTTGCAAAGACATCCTGATTTCTGGTGGAGGGCTCTCCAGGGGGATTGCTTTCCAAACCCAAATCCTGGATGGAACAGGTGCAAGGAAATGGATGAACCATAAACTTTATATAATAACTTATCTTGGAAGTTGCTGAGCTGTTGTTTGTACAACACTTTGGAATGGAAAGCTCCAAATTAGACAGGTCAGGATTTACCACGGAGTCCCTCAGGTGGGTGACAAAACACCTTGCCAGGACACACAGAGTTGTGCAGTCTTCATCACTGAGCTAAAGAAATCCAATATTCACCCAGTTTGTTGTTTACTCAATAGATTCCAGGGTCTAACCACAAAATAGTGCCTGTATGAGATGTTTATCTGATGGTACCTAATTTCTTTGGCAATACCTCTGGATATGGCCTGGGGATTTCACTGCTGGATGAACGTGCCTCTTTTGACTGAGTAACTTGACTGATAGGCCCCTTCAAATCCAGAGAATGTGTTTCATCAAACCCTGTGGCCTGTCAGCTGTGGGGGAGTGCTTTGTGAAACAGCAGGAATGGCAAATTCCCCCGTTCCTTGTGCAACAAACTGGAGTTGTTGGGATGAGCAGCTCGCAGGACTCAGCAGCTCTCTGAATTAGACACCGAACATTCTCCTCTAGAGGAGATCAAACTCCTTCATCTCCTGCATGTTTTAGAATATCAAACCACCTAAGTTTAAACACAATGTGTTATTCTTGATAACCACTGCAATCTAGCTCTTCCTTGCTGGATTTTTTTAATACGCTTTCCTCTCCACCTTCCTCATTCACTCCTCAGTATTAGAAACTCAAAAAGCAGCTCAGCTCACCAATATTTTCTCCACGGTGAAGTCAGCATAGAATATTAGTGTCCAAAAAGTTGTAAAACAAAAGACTATCATATGTTGCACCTTTTAATCATGTAATTGCTGAGTGACATTTAACTCCAAGGCTTTAAGTTACTCCTTTTCAGCCAGCCTTTTCCTCGTGCCCCTCTCGTCCCTCCCTCCTCCCAGAGCAACCTGCTTTTGCAGAGTAGTGCTTTAACTACACTGAAGTTTGGCTGGGCTTCTACATATTACAGCAGCAACACGAAAGCAAACAATTGAAGTATTTGAGAACAATGAAATATGTATGGCTATCTGTGACAGCCCTATAAAGCAGAGCAATTAGCCGCGTAATCCGAGAAAGCCAAAGCGCCCGGCAGCCCACGGTTCCCTATTAGTTAAATGCTTTTTGTACGTCCTCATCCCATCAAATCAACTAACACTTCCTTTAATTGGTTCATGAATTATACAGCTCGGCTGCATTATAATTTAATCACCAGTAAACATTCCTGGGGCCTGCTGTAAAGTGTATAGCGCTCATTAATTCCTTAATTTCAGCAGATGGAAGGGGAGATCGGATGAACGGTGGCAGTACAGAGCGCCTTGGGCAATGGAAGAAGGAAAAAAAGGTGGGGGGCCGTTTAGATTTTTTAAGGGCTGTCAGAAACTCAATCTGTGAGCTGTCAGCAGCCTGGACCTGCTCCCCCCCTGCCTCCCCCTGCCTTCACCCCACCTACCGCTGCAAGTGACTGACGGATTCATATGGAGCCTTGTCAAGCCGTCTTTAAACATCAAGCCAGCGGGTAAACCAAGCCCAATGTAAATTAATTCTTGTCTTACGGGCCCCCCTTTCTCTGTCCCCATGAATATTTCATGGCAGGCAGCATAAATATTAATTCTAATAGCTCTGCACAGTGGTTATTATTTCTGTTTTATGACAAATATTCATAAAATATTCAGGACCCTTTTTTAGAACATTTACACACTTGATTGTGAAATTTTCCAGCTTCCTGGGGACACAGTAAACATATTGGGGTTCTCTTGATGGACTTTTTTCTCTCTTAATTAATACTACGCCACATTAATATTTAATCAGATTTAGTTTTCCTTTCCCCAGAAGTGAACCCTATTACATTTGAGGATTTATTTGACAGTATTTAAACAGGGAATTTTTATTCCCTATTATGAAATTGGGGTTTTTTGACACATATATAAAATGACACATTATAATCCATTCTTTTATTCCCTCCCTTTGCCCCCAAATCATACACTTTTTCGGTGTCAGTTCTTTTATTTATTTTTACATACCAAATATCTTACTAACGACAAAAGTTAGTGTTTAAATGTTGGGGGTGGGGGTTAAACATCATTTACTCTAAATTTGATTCAGTTTATTTAATAAGGAAGAAGAGTAGAGGTTTCCTCGTTAGGGGCAGGAGGTGGTGGTGCCAAGCTGCAGACAGGTAGCAAAGGCATCAGTCCTGAGATGAGTTTGCTGGTGCTTAACTCTGGAGTTGTTGCTCTGCTCCAGATTTGCTTTGCAGAATCTAATTATCGCAGGGCAGGGTTGCAGGGATCTGAGGAAACACGCCTGCATTTGTGGGAGAGGGTTCAGGTTCCTGACCTTGGGCCTCTGGGGCTGCAGAGGCTGTGGATTATCTGAGAAGGGGTTTGATTAACATTGTGCAGGGCAGAAATCGTGCCAGGCACACTTCTCTAAAGCACTGCTGGCTGCCATCTTATTCTGTGATTCATAAAGCACCACTGGAATGAACTCCAGGGGGAATGCAAAGATGCTGGAATAACAGCTGAGAGTAAGGAGGAGGCAAAGAATAGAAATGAGGGGAAAAATGTAAAGCAGTTTGGAATGCAGCTATTAATGCATCCAAGCCACTTATTACACAAAGAAAGAGTTAATGTTGCCACCTCAAAAGAAGCTTTAAAAATGCACCAAAGCAAATCCTAAAGCACATTTGCTCTCTCTGTGCCTTTCACTGTGCTCTGTAGAGTTTGCACAGCCCCAAGTCCTGCAGACCACGGAAGGGCTCTGGCTGCCCAAAGGCCTGGGGTTCTTTGCTGCTGTGAATCCGTGGAGCTGCTTTGCTTTATCCCAGCTCCAGACCCATCCATTGTTCTGTCAGACAGGCACCAGTGCTTGTTCCCCCTGGCTGAGCTGGTGTGGCACCTGCTGGGGTGCCACTGAGCCACCAGGCTGGTGGGATGGGACACAGGAGGGACCTTGTCACCTGGGCTGTCTGGGCTGCTGGAGCCCAGCTCACCCAGCTGGGGGGTGGAAAAGATCTAACAGAGTCATAACTCTGCACTGCTGGTGAGGGGAAAGAACATCTGCAGCCACGAAGGATGTTCATCTCACTCCCCTGGCCAGCAGCCATGTCCTGGGAATAGGGCCCCACTTAGCTGCCTTTTGTAGTTATTCAACAGAAATGCATCCATTTGAAAAGATCCAGTGTCTGGAAATAGCTTGTCATGCCATGAATCATTGTAAAAGCTCAATGAGCAAAACACTTGTGCTGATTAACCTGTGTTTTAGTGTTTATGCAGTATATTTTCCCTTATGGTTGAAACCTAGAGGGTGAAATTACTTCCCAAAATAGCATCAAGCATCTTTCATCTGAAGATATCCCAGAGTTTGAAAGAAATCAGTGAATAAAACCTCCCAACAGCTCCTTCCATAAATAAGAGATAAGGATCATTTTATCCATTGCAGAGACATGCAGGAGGAGTATTTAGGGTAGAGAATAAACTGTGATTCATGTCGAGTCAGGGGTGCAGCCTCAGCAGAGCCTTTGTAGTCTGGTTACCCATGGGCAAAACACCTGGTGAGAGCTGCACTGAACCCTGAACAAGACTTGGGAGAAGGTAGATGGGATCTGTGTAACCAGTTTTAATTTTTAAGAGGGGTTTTGGGGATGCAGAATGTGATTGTGGAAATATAACGTGTTTGGCATCCTGTGTGTGGGCCATGGTGCTTGAGAAGAGGCTTAGCCAAGGTTTCAGGTTCCAGGTGTCTTCATGCCGTAGGGAAGGGGATGTTCAAGGGGAATTGATTGATCCAAGTCAGTATCTCTGGCTATAAAGTCAATAAAGAGAAAATGGTCAGGGTTTTATCTGGAATTAGGTACTTGGATTCAAATCTGAACCTCCTTGTATGTGTCACCTTGGACCATTAACTTTATTTATCATATTCTTGTGATCACTCAGTGGTGCAACCCAAAGAAAAGACCTTTTAGCAATGCTGATAATTTTTGTACCCTGACAAAAGCTGCCATCCCACTCCTTTCTGCTTGTAAAATCCAGAAGTTTTGTACAGTTTTGAGCACTTTTTGAAACTTTTAAAAGCTAATAATATGGTCAATTTGAACAAAGAGAGTCTTAGAGTTTACCCAAATTCAGGCAATTTTTAGAGATGGTTTTGTCCCTCTGCCACTTCAGTCCATGATGCACCCAAGGCTTTTGCATGCATTTGTGAGAACTCTGTGATTTCCTTCCCCTCTTGCTTTGGCTGCTTTGTGAACCGAAGGGAGGAGCTTGTGTTGTGCTGGGGATCACACAAGGACTGGACCTGTGGTGGCCTTTCAGGAACTTCTGCATCCTTGAACTTCAACCTCAGCTCTTCCTCAGCTTTATATTTCAATTACAAAACTTGTAACCATTGCATTGCCAGAACAGAGGCCTCCAGGAGAGTTGTTTTCCATGGGGAATTGTGCCATAGCATCAGGAACACTGTTGATATCTCCATATGGTGTGAGATCTGTGCCTCATGAAAGGCACAACTATTTGTACCCTTGAATTCAATGTTTTCTATCTGGCTGCCTGGAAAAGGAGGTAACTTTGTCTCTTTCCCTCTCTTTCTTCCACTTTGCTTCCTGTTCTTTTTGCTCTGATTTAGCTGAGGGTCTGTCAAAGTCCTACCAGCAAAGTTTGCTGTAACTTTGACATCACACAGGCATCTGATCTTCACATTTTTATTTTTTTTTAAAGCAGACTGATGTGATACGTTGTAAACTGCCAGGAGCACTTGCTAATTTAGTAGTTAATGACAGTCACAGAGAGTGTTTTTCTTGCCCCTGGAGAGGTTTTAGACACAGCTGGGGTAGATTTGCCACTATCAATTATGCACAATTTTAAACAAGAATTGGCCAGCAGGGGCCTCTTTTTTTTTGCAGAGTGCAGAGCATGAAGAATGGGAATATGGCAGCTGGTACCTGCCTGCAATGGAGAAGATATATAGGAGTCAAGAAAATAAGGGAAAGATTAATAGCTTACTATTTTTAAAGTTGCAGTTTCAACTCAAAAGTTTAAAAGCTGCATTAAAAGTGCCCCAATATTGGCTGGTGGTGTATTTTTGTGTTAATTTGAGCATCTTAACTTTGTTGCAAAGCTTGACCTGGTCCTGGTATAGCCACAAGCAAGTCAGTAGTCTCTGTTTTTAAGAGCCAGGTAGGGATCAGGATCCTGTCTCAGGTATCATGTTGTGTTGTCTCTACATCCTTGAATGAAAACAAGGTATGAATTTGATTTCACAGTATAATCTAATTTCACAGACAATAGTTCTGTAAAAAGGGCTTGGCTTTGGGCTCCACTCCACCAGTGTCAAACCAGAGCAATTTAAGTAGTGGGAAATGCCAAGGCTGAGAATCTGACCTAAGTAAATAGCTCAGGCCTAGAAGAGCCAACATCTGGATCCATCTAGGTCAGCCTCATGGAGCAGCTGTGCTCAAATGACAGGACCTGGCTCACGGGCAGAGCTTCAGCTCTCTGGAGATGTGAAGGCAGCTGGCAGGGAACTGGAGCCATCCTGGAAAGGGACTGTCCTTAACAGGAGCATTCCTTATTCCCTAGCACAGGATTCCAGGATTCAGGCACACAGCACCTGCTTCTCTTACAGCAACACTCAAAATTTTTTCCTTACAGGTGTTTGAAGTCAATGTGGTTATATCCAGGAAACAGGAAAACCACCACCAAATAAATTCTTGTGAGGACAGCACTGAGCACTGCCAGTTGTTAATAACTTGGATTAAGTGGGTTGGTTGCCATCTGGAAAAAGTGCAGCTCAGGATTAGTCAAATGCTGTTGTGTAGGTCACAAATCCTTCACTTACTGCGTGGTTGGGACACATTTTTCCAAAAACGCTGTCTCATGATCAGGGGGGAAATAACACCTCTGCCACCCCTGCTCTTCCCTCTCCTCCCTCCATTTGCCAGGGGAAGCATGAGGATGCCCTGGTGACCTCCAGGCTCTGAGATGACACTGTCTGAATAGTCAGAAGCCAGCAGTGGCTGGAATACTCTTCTGGAATGCCAGATGGCTGGTAGGAAAACAGCGTTATATTCCAGCTGTTAGGGCTGGACTATATTTCATCACCATCCAAAGGCAGCAAGTTCTCATTTGACTGGGTACACAGTGAAGGTGTCATCATCATTATTAATTTGTTGGAATTTAATCTCTCTAATGTATCTGGAAACTGCACTAGATTAGATAAGTGATGTCAAGTACAGTGAGGAAGAGGCAGGATTCTGATGCACGGATTTTTTGTGCCTTTTAACATTTGTGTGTTCACAGTTTTATCATCTGTAAAAGCTGACAGGACTGGACCTTTTCCCACACATCCCTCTCCTGGGAAATGGAATAAAGTAGAGAGGACAGAGCTGTGCTTAGGAGTGCCTTGGTTTCAGTCACTGGGAGCCAGGGGGACGTTTGTTTTCAGAGACGTCAGAGGCTGCACCAAGTTTTCCCCACAGTCTCCAACTGGATGCCGGAGATTTTGGTTGCCCATAGCTGGATTCTGACCCTGTGGCACAGGAGTGAGGATTCCTGGTGCCCCTCTGCCCAGCCCTCCCCTCTCCTTGCTGCTGACTGACACCACTCCCCTCCTGCAGCTGAACTGGGAGCTGTGGCAGAGGAGCTGTGCTGGATGCTAATCCAGCAGGGTAATGTTGTGTACTTTGATATGAGGCTGTGTTTCCTTGCCTCCCTGTCTACCAATTCTGATGACATCTGTTTCATATTTCCCCTTGATAGGAGTTGTGACACATTACAACATACAAAGCCTGGCTGATTCCTAAAGTGAGCTTTACAGAGGATGCATTTATGTGAGAAAACTGTGTGGAAGGGGCCAAGCTCTGCTTGGAGAGAAATGCAGTACTTGCAGGGAGTTGTTCCAGTTACTGCTGGATCAAGGTCATGGGTGCAGCCCTCTGTGTTACAAGGATTTCCAAGAGAAATCCAACAAATGTGTTACCTGGGCAGCTGGAGGGTCAGCTTGGTTCTGTTATCAGAGTCACAGCAGCCTGAACAAGGGACAGAAGCCAAATGTTGCTCAGAAATACCTTGAGGAGCTGCAGGAGCTGTATCAGCTAACCAAGGCTAACACTTCCCAGCCTGCATCCATGTAAATAGGCTTTACTCATGTGAGCAAACCTCCTGGGGCTGCGTAATAGACTGTGTGGGGTATGTGTCTCCTTCAAAATGGTAATAAAGCTTTCTAATTAGAAGTATTTTAAGTCTAGACTGTAGTTCTGTCAGTGGTTTTCCCCTTCATCTTTTTTTTTTTTTTTTTTTGCTGCTTCTGAACGATTTTAAGCTGACAGCTCTGGGGAGTGTTGTTTTATCTGTGGGAGATGTGTGGAGTGGCAGGGTAAGGCATCCCACCTTCCACTGGAAGGACCCTTGGATTGGGAGTTTGTTCTCTGCCATGCAGTGAATTCTGTGTGTGCTGTTACACAATGCACATGGGGGAAAAAAAAATCCATATTAGCAGGGATGTCTGCACCCTCCCACATCTTCCCCCTACACTCCTCTTTAATGGTGACACCAGACTGGATAATAAGCAGCATCGTGTTTGGAAAAGAAGGGAGTCTCAGACAAGGCTTTCAGAGTTCATTTTGTTGGCAGCTTTTTAAGTGGAGTTTTTTAGGCTCTTCTGTTTCAAATACCATAATACTTTTTGTGTTCCAAACTATGAATTACGACAAGCTTTCTTGATATGCCAGGTTATAATCCTTCAGTGGGTTTGTTTGTCTCAGGATATAATAGGAAGCCGTATCAATTATCATGACTGTATAAATGTTGTTCCTCTCTACTAGAATATTCATCTTGAGACATATCATCAGATGTTACCTGTTCTGACAATCACGTTTTTGTGCCATTGTTGGGCAACAGAAACAAAGAAAAACAAAATGTTAAGAGTGTAAGGGATAAAAGAGTGTTGAAATTGTTGTTCTTTTCCTGTCTTTGGAATCTCCAAGATCTTGAATGTTTTATTCCTAGCTGTTATTTTGTTACCACAGTGTGAATAGAAGTCATTATCTGTAAACATTTGAAAAGAGAGATGATTTTCATAACTTTAAATCCTACAAAGGATTCTAGTAATCTGCTATGTGCATGCCAAGGTAAAGCTCAGCCTTTCATCTGGTCTGATCCCACCCAGTCAGTGTAAAATGTTCCTTTGGTGAATGTCTAAACCACGCAGTATCTCCTGTGAGAAGCAGACAAAAATGAAAACAGGAAGCCTGGCCTTGAAGGCAGCAGCAGGAGAAGGTATATTGTAAAGAAAGGTGCATTTACAGCCTTCAGGTTGTGCTTTGCTGGGAAAAATTATTTTCGTAGGTTCAAAGGGAGCCTTATTTTCTATTTTGCTCTGAGCTAATTGTTAAATGTGATTTTTGTGCAGATCTGCTCTAGTCTCCAATGGCTGGGGGACAGGGGATCCATGTCTGCTCACACTCAGCAGTTTGTCAAGAATTTTTGTCTGAGGAGCTACTGAACACAAATATAAAATTAACAGGACCACTACAATGAACCAAAAAGACAAGGAATCGATGTGAGACGGGCACAACAGTTTATGTGCAACAGTGGGATGTGTCTGGGTGCATGTGGGGCATGTTGTTTTCTGGTTCTGCATCCTTCATCCATGTAAGGGCATTTGTATAATCTCTGTGAAATGGGTTGGCAAGTCCTGCTCCATCCCCCAGTGAAAAGCTGTTCCTGGTGGGGGACCCACCCCAGTGACACTGTGGGGCTGCCTCTCTCAGATGCTGAGCAACTCTGACCCGCTCAGGCTCAGTGGGAATTGCAGACTCTGATCTTCAAATGAAGCATTCAGCATTAATATTTCCTTTTAGCAGTGTCACCAGCAAGGCCCAGCCGTGCTGAGCTGCTCCCTGTGCCCTGGCAGTGCTGATGGAAAGGACAGGGAATTGTCAGCAGCATCATGGGGCTTGTGTTCTGTCTTACCACTCATCCTGCTGTGAAGGATGCAGAGCACTCACTCTGGGGGGAGACAAGGGCAAAAAGAGTGGAAGTGGACTGAAACAGCAAAAGGAAAATCCCTCTCATGGGCACAGGAGAAATGCATAATTCTGGCAGCCAAGCTCTTTCTCTGTCCTTGACAGGAACAGCAGAGGGTTTTTTTTTATTTACCTTTGGGGGCATGTCATTGTGATTCTGTTTGCTGGTTGGGTTGGGAAGTGGATCTCGAGTTGAGAGGGAAGTGCTGTGTGGTGAGTGGGCTGGGAGAGCCTGAGAGAGGCTCCAGCTGCAATTCTGAGCTGTCAGAGCATACAGCACACACAGTCCCTGTGACAGGGAGCTCCAGCCTTGCTGAGCCTGCAGACCAAACAAAACATGAGGAGAAGCTGCACATAAATCCTGTTCTCATGTTTGTGACACTACCGGTCTGGGGGGACTGTCACTCCCACCACTGCTCTTCCTTTGGTGAGGATTAACTCCCACCTGAAGGTCACAAGTGATGTTCTCAGGATGTTAATGCACTTAATTGTTGTGATCTCCACAGGGTGTTCTTCTTTAATCTCCCCTACGAGTCCATCATGGAGCGCCTGTCCCAGCGGAGGACGGATCCCGTCACGGGGGAGAGGTGAGCACTCCTGGCTCATGTCTAACATTTTTCTGACTGCCAGGGAGATGAAAGCACCAAATAGGCTTCTTAGAAATCTAAGGAGCTCAGGAATGCACTACTCCTGCATAGGGATTCCTTAAAAGAAAAGTTAAAACTTTCATAGCTCCTGAAGCACCAGCCCACCTTCCTGCTGCAGCAGCTCCTCAGAACAGGTTTTAAATCCTGGTGTCTGAAATCTGCAGCAGCAAATAGATCAGGTCTAACATTTTAATGGTAGCTAAATTGGTTGGTAAAATAATGCTATGGGAAGATGTCTGAAACCTAGCCTAAATGCAGATGATTCTCAGACATTCCCATGGGAATTTTGAAGGCTTCCCAGCTGGGGAAAATGGAAAACTTGATGTACTTTGCTTCCCTGGGCTTCTGTGATGGTCCTGTCTGCTGGGAGGTATTAATGAATTTCCTGCTCAGTAGAGCAGACTCATTTGAGTCACTGAGTAAGGCTGGTTCATCTCACTGGTGTCACATCCCTTTGTCTCACCAGTGATCTTCTGCTTTCCTGCCTTCTCCACCCTTGATTTCCAGGGAACCATCACAAATAAATGTGTGGAGTAGGCATGTGTTCACAACTTCACATGTGGTCTGGTTTTATGATTCCCCACACCTAGATTTTAAACCCTTATTTTGCTTTTCTAAAGGCTGAGCACTTCCTGTTGCATCAAAGACAAATCCTGAACCCGCAAAGATTAAGGCCATAAAGAGTGGATTTGTCCCAAAGTGATAGATGATTATTCAGACATCTCACTCGAGGTGCAGCATTAACTTGTGACAGCAGCAGTGATTTGCTGTAACTGCTCTCTTTGCTTTAGTAATGAGCAATGTGGTTGTTCAGCAGAAAGGAACAGGCTGAAGCAAATCATTCCCACATCTTTGCATTTCTCATCATTAGGATTAGGCTGTTCAGTATCTGCTCCAGTTCACACGCTTCCCTCTCCCACACTCTGGGGTTTATTCCTCACAAATTCTCCATGAATTGAATTGTTTTAGGTGCTGTGTCTAATCCTTGGCACTGTGTAAAGCCTGCTCCTCTGACTGCAGGGCAGGGGGTGACCTCCAGCTGTGCCCTGAATCATTCCCATGTGGAATGAACTCTGTCCACATCGTTGGATGCAGCTCTGCAGACACAGACTCTGCTCTCTCCTCGGTTTTGCAACTGTCCCAAAAGTTTCAGAGTATTTGTCTGTACAGGAAGAGAGATAAGCTGGTTTTGTGTTAGGGCAGAGAAGACATTTACTCAGAGTTAGGATTACCAATTCCAACAGGGAATTTAAGCACTTGATTGCAAAGGGACTTTTAGAGATTGCTGGGAGCCTTTGGCAATGCAGGAACATCATCAGAATTCCTTTGGTGTCAGCTGAGCTGGGCTGTGGCACTGTTACAGGACTCAGAGGATGAAAATCCTCTTTCCTGCTGAACTAACTGAGGGAAGCCACAACTGTGAATTGAGGGAAGCCAAATTCTGGCATTTGGAAAACTAAAATAACCAAAACCTATCTCAGGTGAATTAACGTCTTTTTACCTTCTGCTACTACATAAAGGTGTAATTAAATGCAATTAAATGCCTGAGAACCTTAAACACAGTTTAAGCAACAGGTCCCAGCAATGCTGGACACAGGGCTGTGTTTATGTTTAAGGTTAGGTTTTTTAAGATGCTTTTTTAAAGACAGGAATCAAGGACTGCAAGTAAAAATCTGGAAATGCTTCTGTACCTGGAGCACTGGGTAACGTAATAGAAATTTCTCCTTGTGTGGAGCAGATAAACACTACCAGTGTCACCTCCAGAGAAACCCTTGGCCTATGAGGATCCAGGATTCTTGAGGGCAGCAATGACACATTACCTGCCCTGAAACTTCCAATCTTTGTTTTAAAACCACAACCTGGAGCAGAAAGGACTGTGATAAGTAAAAGCATGGAGTATCTGCAGAAGTGGCTGCTGTGTCCTGAAGCTGAGCTGAAACTGTGGCATTTCTTCTCCTCTCCAGATACCACAGTACATTCAGACCAGCTCCCACTCCAGAGATCCAGGCCCGCCTCAGGCAGAACCCCAAAGACAAGGAAGAAAATATTGAGAAGCGCCTGGACATTTATTACAGCAACATCAAGGGCCTGGAGCATTTTTACCAAGATGCCTTTTATGTCAATGCTGACCAAGACCCTTATGTTATCTTTGAGTTCATAGAAAGCTGTATCATTAAGCCTCTTCCATGTAAAAACATTAGAAGTTTATAATTAAAAGTGATGATTTGTGGAAGAGTTGATTTAAAATTTTTGCCTGTAATATGTGGAGAAATGAAAAATGTACAGGCCAAATTTCCTTCTTGCTCCTGTGGAGTAACTTCGGGTGGAAAGACCCTGGTTGCCCAGGTCACAATGGGGATATTGTGTTATTTTGTGAGAATTTAAAGGCAGAATTTTCAATACTTTTGGGAGGGGAGGGGTGTTGATGAATGGGAATTGGATTTTCTAGCCTTGAGGGAAGCTCTGAAAGTTTTAGAAAAAGTATCTTTGAAATCTAAGAAAGCCAAATCCAAGCAGTCTTGAGTCTCTGGTGCCTCTTGAGCTGAGAAATTCCAGCCTGTAGGAGCAGGCAGAGGCAGAGTCTGTTCCCAGACACAGGGCCCAGCCACAAACCCTTGTGTTCAGCTGGGCAAGGACATCTTTAAGAGCCCTGCCTGTTACAAATGTGCTGGTTGGTGACTGCTTGGGCAGCTGGGTTTTCTGCCATTGCTATGAAGATGTGCTGCAGCATTCATGCATAATTGGGAGCCCTTCTATTAATAATACATGGGAAGCTCATCTTGCTAATATCACCTTCATCTCAGCATTCCTACTAAATATTTTGATAGATGAAATGGGTAGAAAGTGTATTTAAATACTGTTTGTACTGCAGCTAGGGTACAAAAGGGACAGTGCATCTTTAATTAGACAGGTACATCTGCTTAATTAATTTAGCTGTAAAGCCCTTTTTCCTCTTCATTCTTTCATCTATATGCGGATGCTATATTAGTTCCGCTCCGCTGGTTCCATAGAAACTGAGAAAAAGAGCTCAGTCTCATTGAGATGCACTTGGCATGTCTGGGTAGGAGTCTCAGGTCAGTGGTCAACCCCCAAGGGTTTGCAGCAGGCCTGAAGTGCAGAACGTCAGGGTTAGCAGAACATGCTAATACTCATGTAGAACTCTCCCTCAGAAACAACTAAAACAATTGACATTCATTTAATTACTGTAAACGAAACAGCCCCTGCATGACTTTGCATAGTAAAGCCTGTTAATACCAAAAAGGTTCAGTGGGTGGAAGGAAGAATTAGGCTTTTATAATTGGAATGCAACACTTGAAAACCAATTTGGTAACTAGGCGTGATTTTATTAGCATTTTATTCTGGCAAAACAAATGTTGAGCAATGAGAAAAACAAGGTAAAGAGGAGGTGGTAGGAGCACAGTAGGGATCAGACATTACTGATTGTACAGCTTTGCCCAGGTCTGGAATAGACATCTTCCATCCTCTGCTTCCCAGAGACATTTTGTTGAGAGAGCTGCCTGGAGCTTGTGCTGTACCCTATAAGTTATGCTGTTCATTATGTAGTGGAGCAACAAGGCCAGTTTGTCCAACAGTTCCACAAACTTTTGTGTCCACCAGCTCCAGACACTGGATCCTTCAGTGGTGGAAGGGTACTTGAACACCCCCAGGCAGGAGATTCCCTTCTCCAGCACCACCTCTGCAGGGACCCCCTATAGCTCTGTAAGGATTTCCCTGCTCTCACCTTTCCCTGTGAGGCTTGGATGCTGCTCAGGGAATGTTATTGACCCCAACCTGTTCTGGGGAGCAGGAATGGCTCCTCCTCCCCCTCCTCTCTCCCAAAGAGTATTTATTGTCTTTATGCATTGACAACCATACTATTTCCTCTCTAGAAATACACAATAGGATTAAGAGGATGAGGAAACACCAAAGGAAGGGGTGACTAAATGATGAAGTCCCAGAGCCATAAGTGAATTGAGGTAAAAGGCAGCAATGAGCTCCCTCATCACCAATCCCACAGCAGGGATTGTAATTTGGGGACACAAGACTGAGTCCCTATGACCCCAAACGTTCTCCTTAGTTCCAAGAATGGCATCTAGCACCAAGGCACAAAGACACTGTACAGTCCAGAGCTGTTCCACTTATCCATCCAACTTGGATTAGCCGAAGGGGGTGATTTTTTCATCCCAGTGGAAGAAGGATTAACTCCCAGTGTGATACCAGTGTGAGCAGCAGATCTTAAATGCTGGCAGAAGCTCCTCATGAGAAAAATGACACTTTAGTGTCTGTTAATTCTCAGCTACAAGAGCAAGTATCACAATCCTTTAAAAAAAAACAAAAAAAAAGGATAATCAGGAACCCTCAGTCTCTGCAGGAATGTTGCTCTCCCTCTGGAGATGAGGATCCTTGAACAGCCAGAGTGTTCACCTCCAAATGGTGAAGCAGTTGACACCTTCCAACTATTTACTTGTTTAAAGTATTTCGAAAAACTGGGGCAAAAACTTGTTGAGGTAAATTCCAGTTCTGTGGGATTTGTTCTTTGAACGCTTCAGCTGGTGTTTCAAAACAGACTGGGCCTCGTAGGAGATGTCTTAGTTTGAGGAGGCAACTCTGATAATGGCAAAATAACACAAGGGTCAGGCAGCAGGCACTCATTCCTTGCTCCCCTTCCCCATGAGGTGACAGCAAGGTTTGATGAGGACAATGTGTGGGACGATGCCCTGAAGTGCAGCTGCAGCCCTGCAGCAGCAGGACCAGCCCTGCACAAGTCTGAGGTGTAGAAAGATTCCTGGAGCAGCCAGACCCACTCAGGTCAGCAGCAGGGGTTAAATGTTACTGAGTGAGGTGGGCTCTGCTATTCTGGTTAAAAATGCACTTAGGGACAAGTGCTGGTTTACACAAAAATGAAATCCCAATTCCTCTGTACTGCTGTGAACAGGTCAGGGTGAAGAGTGAAAGCTTTTTGCTAAAGGATCTCCACTGGCAGACAAAGACAACATTGTTGGCTTTAGAATTCCGTTTTCCCAGAAGTCTGAAACCAGGTTAAATAAACTGGCAATGGCAGACTGAGTATCTACTGCCTTAAAAGACAGGGAAAATAAACTAATAATAATATAATATAATATAATATAATAATAAATTAATGCTGCAATGTTAATGTGAGGTGTGCTAGAGCTTCTCCATGGCAAAGCATTAACATTCTGGCCAGGGTAATTCAAGAGAACTGCCACAAATGATGAGCAAAAACCAATCTAATCTAAACAAAGGTTATTGTGTGAACCTTTGGGTCATCCAGACTTAAACATTTCAGTAGATCAGGATATTTTTATGGTGTCTAAGCCATGGCCAAAGAAATGTTCTTTGACTTTTTCTGAAAGCACTGGGGCAGGGTTCTGCAGGGCTCCCTCCCCTTCTCCATAGGCAGAATTTCTAGACTGGAACATTTACTGATGAGCTGGTCACAGCTGCCAGGGCAAGGACTTGCAGCTTCCATTTCAAATGCCTTCTCAATCACCACAAATAAACCTCTACTCAGCTCATATGGAAAGGGATGTTCTGTTCCCCCAGGCCTCATCAGCACTAGGAAGTTTTGTCCCAGGTACCAGAGCTGGCCCCAAACTCCACACACGTTGGGTATCAAGGTTACTCCTTGTTTTACTGGATACCACCACAAGCTACATTTCCCTTCTCTGAAGACACACTGATGTAATTTCAATTTTCAATGCACATCAATAAAAAACTAAATGTTTCTTTAATACAATTATGGTATCACTTCCAAGGATATTTACAAACAAGGCTAGTTATTTTACAGATGAATGTGCTTCTGCTGTTTCTAGGCTACTACAATAATGCTCTTTTCAGTCAATGCATGATCATGCTTAATGCATGAGACACTGAGCAGAAGGACAACTGACTTCTTTAGTGTTTGCTGAAAAAAATTTGCTTCTATTAAAGGTGAAGGAACATTGACAAAATATGCATAGTCATTGAATCGAGGAAACAAGCACCAATCTCACATGCACTGGTGGGAGACTGACACTGTCAGCACAATTCCATGATTTCTCAACAGCTGTAGAGCACTTCCCACACAGTGAAAGTGTCAGGAATAGCAGACAGGGTGACACCTCTGCGATTGGTACTCTGCAGAATGGAAATACACAAACTCAGGATTATTTGATGGCATGGATTGAAGTTAACAAGACAAACTGTACCAAGTAACCACACACATTTGGGAGGTATTATTCCTCTAACACTGCATAGGAGGTTGAAAAGGATTCTGCTCTCTGTAGGAACAGATGGCATAAAAAGATTGTTTTTCTAATGGGACAATTAGAAGGCAAAATAAACTTCTGGGCTCAGCCACTTGAGATAGAGAGGGACTTTCTACAAGAGCCTGGAGTGACAGGACAAGGGGGAATAGCTTCAAAAGGGTTAGATGGAATATCAGAAAGAAATCCTTCCCTGTGAGGGTGGGGAAACACTGGCACAGGTTGCCCAGAGAAGATGTGGCTGTCTCATCCCTGGAAGTGTCCAAGGCCAGGTTGGACATGGTTTGGAGCAACTTGGGATAGTGGAACATGTCCCTGCCCATGGCAGGGGTGGAATGAGAGGAGCTTTATGGTCCCTTCCAACCATTCTGGGATACACCAAGAGCTTCACCAGCCTCCTTGGCCCTCCCTAGAGCATGTCAGCCATGGTGGGGTTGGGTTTGGGGTGTCCTGTTCGTTTTGGGCTTTTTACTGAGCTATTAGGAAAGGAAAAACTGTCAGCTGGGAATGATTATTTGTGTGTCAGATTTGTGTAAAACTCAACTGCTATATGAGGGAGACTCTCAGTTTAATTGACAGTAGTGTTAATTGATACTGCTTTTGGTAACTAAGTTTCTCTGGAAAAGAGGATTCCTCTTGGTAGAGGGTTAAGTGAAACTGAAGGCATACACATTGGAAAGTGCTGGAAAGGAGTTAGAATTTAGTTCAGAAAAAGAAAGTGGGGCAAGACACTTAAGAGCATTGGAAATTTTATATATATATGTATATATATTAATGTTTAAGCTAAGTGCTATTAGTTTAGTTATTATTGTATTGAAAAGTTATCCTTACTGATCCCTATTTGACCCAGGCAGCCAATATCACCCTTCTCACTTAAACACTGTTCCACTTCTGAGGCAGTTACTCTTCTAGACTTTCAGTGAAATTCATGTAATGGCCAAATTCTTTCATATGGCTCTAACTGGCATCTGTTTCTCTGGGCAAGGAGCTGGAACCATGGATTGTTTGGAGAGTTCCATGTTCTGCAGCAAATGCCAGGGTGGTAAAAAGCAAAGGCGAGCACTGCAAGCTGGAGCCTTCTCTACCCACCAAGACCATTCAAGAGGCAGCTCCACTGTTCCCATCCCAGCTTTTGGGAACTGACACCAGTGTCAGGCAGAAAGCACAATTCCCACTGTGCTCAACCCTCCAGTTCCTTGTCAGTGTCCAGCTGCTGAGACTTCCATGGCTGCACTTCCAAACAGCTTTAAACTGGCTGGAATACAGGTGTATTCCTGTTTCTGGAGCATGGAATGGGCTCTGGATTTCAGGAGGTTGTAGAACCTGTGATGTTCTATGTACAGGGCTGTGGACAAGGTGTTCCCCCTCCAGCAGTCTGTTCCTGTCTCTGTATCCTCCCAGGCTGAAAGGAGATTATGCAGTAGAGAAAATACTTTCAGTCTTAACACAGCTTTTCTCTAGAACACAGGAGAATCACAGAAGGTGCAAGGTCCCTGCAATAATCTCTTGATCCATTCAGGATCTGCAAATAAGAAAACAGTAAGTTGTTTATTAAAGCTGGAGGCACAAGATGAACAGAGGAATGACACCTGAGATGCACAAACTCAACAGGAATCCTGGACAGTTTGTATATATTCACATGCAGGAGTGACTGAGAATTCAGTGAAATCCAGCTCTGTTTCTGCTCTGAAATTTCAAGTAATGCCAGTTTAAGTTCTACCTCAGCAGGGGACAAAATTAAGGTTAAACATTCCATGCTTTATCCTTACGTGCTCATAGCTATATAGGAAAAAAATTTAAAGGATCACCATGGCACAACTGCAGTGTTCTCATTTTCTAAACTGAAATTAGATTCCTCACATAACACAGTTCTGTTTCTTTATCCCACCTGCAGAACTGGATGTGATATATTCAACTTGAATATAAAACTAACTGCTGGAGCACTCCAGCACAGATTATGTGCTTACCCACATTTCATTAAAATGTGGGATTTATACCTCAATTTCTGCAATTATTAATTTGTAATTAGCACGTCACTAATGCCCAGACAACATCAGGACACTGTGAAATGCAGAGCTTCACATGGGAACCACCTAAAAGAGTAAAGTCAGTGAAACTAATTCAAGCCATTTTGTAAATCAAAGTTAAAAAAAAATAAAAGTGTCCCTTTTGACCCCAGGAACATTTTACCTTCTGGGGTTGGGTGCCGAGCGATGCTGTCGTGAAGCAAACACCTCCTGTACACAAAACTCTGGCAGGACTGGTAGGTTAGAAAGCACCTGTGAAAGGATAAACAATTTTATCAAGAGGTTTGGGGTTTATTGTTTTATTTCCTGCTCCCATGCCCTGACTGGAGGCTGGGTTCTGTTGACAATTTGCTTTCTGAGAGAAAAGGCAGCAATGAACCACATTAAATATGAAAATTAATAATTTATTAATTCAGGTAAATGAAACTTCCCAATTATGCCAAATTGCATATGGACACAAAAATGAAAGGTCAAAAATCATTGGTCATATATCATTGACAAAAAAAATTCTAGCAGACAGCAAAGGAGTTGAAAAGCTTGACATCCTGCTACACAGGGAAGAACCAGTGTCCTTAAGGCCATGACTATTTACCCAAACTAGCACAGAAAACCTGCTAGGCACAGCTTCTCTGTGACAAACTAGTGACTTACCACAGCTCCAGGGACAGTCTCCATGTAACTCCACACTAGTACAGAAAGATTTCATTTTCTAAATGTTCCAGAATTTGTCTGATGTCTCAATGTGCCTGTTCTCAATCATTTCTTGTTAAACTGCTCTTGTTTTCAAATGCTAAAGGAGCTTGAACAAACCCTCCTTAAAGTGATGTTCCAAAGAATGACTTGTCCTTGATTTTCCCTTGTCTGCCTTCTCCCTGACCTCCTATTCCCCTCAAAAAAAGATGCTCAAAAGCATTTTTTTATAAAATCACTGTCCTGCTAAGAGAACCAAATCAAACTTCCAGTGCCCTGGCTCTTACTGAAGAGGACAGAAAAAACTGCAGCATGGATGTTTCATGCCTTTTCACTCCAATGCTAACAAGTGGTGTAGTGAGCTTCTAAAGTAAGCTTGAATTATCCAGAGGAGAAGACAAGCTCTGGATGATTCAGGCCATTACCTGAGCCAGATGTGGCCATTGGAGCAGACAGCCTGTTTGCGGTCAGTGAAGGGCAGGATCTCTTTGCACAATCTGCAGTGCTCAGGGAAGGTCTGTTTGTTCATCTTCTTCAGGATGTGCCCAATCAGCACCTGGAACACACAGGAGGCACTTGGTGAGACAGCCCAGGGTGGGAACACGTCACTGTGATTTCAGAGTGACACAGAATGAGCTGAATCCCAAAAAATCAAAGTGTAAGAAATACAATGTATCAGTAACCATTTATTCTCCTTTTGTTCTCCTAAAGATTTCTGTCCTACACTAAAGGGAAACACGCCTTAAAAACAGTAATCCCTTGCAAATTTTAAAAGTACTAATATCATACCACTGACCATAACAGCAATGCTTTCCCTCATGCCTATCAGTAGATGTGCTAAAAAAAATCCTGTTCAGAAATTACCTGGATGTCTTCAAGCAGTCATCTGGGAATACAGTGCTTATAGCAGAACATTTACATGATCAAATTTGTCTGTGACATTTCAATAGATACAAACCACATCCCAGGGATCTTTAAAGTGTGACAGCAAACTGAATAGATAAAATACAATTTAGAAATCGCTTTTCATCACTATAAAAAGGAAACAAGACTCTTCTAAGATAAGAAAAGCAATCTCTCAAACCTTCAATTCATAGTAATTGGATGCCAGAACAACCCAGCAGTTGTGCCAGAGCACTTTCCTAGTGAGTTACTGATGGCCATACTTGGCTGTGACACCAGCAGGGAGAACACCACACTACACCACTGATGGACATGTGCTTCCTTCCTCTGTCATTCTGGATGCAATATAAAGGTGGATTTCTAGAGTTTAGGTGATTTGAGGATTTGTGTATGAAAAGAACTGTTCTCTGCTCATACAAACAGGTGCAGAGACACCTGAACCATTCCTGTCATTGAGTTTTAAGAGCTGGGAGGCTGATGCAAAGTGCTCCCAACCACAGCTGTGTCCCCTCTGTATTCAGAGAACTTCAGGGCACTGTGCAGTCTTCACTGGCCACTGACTTCCTGCCACAAGTGCTTCCTCTGCACATTACAACAGTCAGGATTCTGTCCTTGCCATTATGGCTTTGACATTGGTAGGGACATTCCAAGTTTGGGAACCGTTCCTACCATGGCCAAGCATTCAGTTACACTCATTAATTGTAGCACAGTAAGTGCCAGTGTGCCTGAAAGTCCTGACCATGTGTGTTGTAATGAAGGCATTCAGTTAGCTTGGTTAATTCAATGTCCTGCATGAAGTTCTGAATCCCTGGGTTTAACTCATAAAACACATAAAACTCAGAAACTGATCTTTGCACTGAAGGCTCAGGGAGTAATTACAACACCTGATGGACCACCTGAAAAATAATTTCAGAAGAGAGACTTCTCTAGTTCTTAACATTAGAACCATAGTGATTGACTAGAGGAAATATATCTGAAGTTGAGTTGTATAAAGATGATGGATTAAATAAACTTAGTAATGAAAACAAACAGTTAGTTCATGTTCTAAACCCACTGACAGCAGCACAGTAACCCCAGTCCTCTCCCGTTCTGCAAAAACTTGGGCATCATTATTCTTTATTGTACCTGATCCAAATTTCAACATATGTATTCACATTCCCTCCTATTTCACAGTATCAAAGAAGGACATTTTAAGGTGAATGCTCTACAGGATCTGACTGGCAAGGATGACATGACCACAGCTCTCTTTCCCAGCCCAGCTGTACTTTCAGGACGGGGGAGAAGGAAGTGACAGTGACACAGAATCCCCCTAGAAGAGGTGCCACTTACTCGTGCTGTTCTGTCATCGTAGCCATCGTTGGACATTAAGAAGTCACAGACTCCTCTGGTGGGAATGCTGGTGTTCTCTGTAATCCACGTGTGCAGGTAAACTTCTCCCAACACCCGTTTCATGTGTTCCCGCGTCAAGTGCATTTCTACAGCCTCAATCTGTGCCTGTATTTCAAGAAGCTTTTCTACCATTGGCTCACGGCCTCCAGTGTCACTTGACTGATGGAGAGAATCCTCTGCATTGTCATCAATGTCCACACCTTTGCCTGTGTCCCCCAGGCTCTGCTTGCTGGCTTGTTTTGAAGTTCCTTCATCTTGATCATCTTCAGTGCTGCCCATGCCAGGGGAATCTGATATCAAGATTTTGGCATCCTCATGTGAAGGTCTCCACGTAACTTCTGAGGGCGCTTTCTGCATTGACTGGTACAAAATCCTCAAGAGAAACAACTTAAACCTCCAGAAGTAAGTGGAACCACAGCTCTCTATCTTTTTATCCAGTGCTTCCTGTAAAAACTGGGGAATGTGCTTATCCTTCAAGATTTTCCAGCGTACTAGATCTGTCAAGTCCACTTGCCGGAAAAGGTTCTGAACAGAGGATTCCAAGAGCTGTGCAGCTGCCTCCTCAAAAGTCTTGAGGGTGACAAACTGAACTTGGTAGTTTTTGTTGATCGGGTGCAGCCCGTTGGCCATGCCCTCCGTGGTGATGACTGCCAGGTACGCCCCGCATGGGCTGACAGCAATTCCATGAGTCCTGACACAGCCAAACACCTCTGAGAGCTTTATCAGCTGGTGCTCAAACTTTAAAGCAACGTCTGTGAATATGGGGATGAGCTGCCTGACCTTGCCATCACTGGAGCAGGTGTACACGGTGCCATTCTGCTTGTCTGCAGTCATGGAGACAATGGGCAAGGAGTGGAGCCCTGTCACGTGGGAATTGTGGACATTCAGCCCCGCTTTGGATATCAGCAGGAGGCACCAGAACACGTAAGGGCCTCTCGCAGCCACCACCAGGCTGCAGCTGCATTTCTGGTAGGGGTGGTAGAGAGGGATGCATTTGATGCTGTGCACGGGCAGCTGGTCCATCTCCTGCCACAAGACCACGGGCTGTCTCAGCGTGAAGTAGCCTTTGACTGCTTTGAGGTTGACGGGGATGATCTTCACCGGGCCGTACGCGCTCCCCACGATCAACCCGCTCATCTTCCGGTTGTTGTGCTCGTACTCCCACCATGACAACACGCTGGGGGAGCTTATTCCCGACTCGATGGTATTGCAAGAAGTGATGGACTCCTTCCCCAGAAAGGGCAGCTGGAACTGCCACACGGCGATATTGCCATTCTCAAAAAGTACCGCCAGGAGCACACTGCCCACATCCCGGCACTCGTTGTTGTGCTTGACCTGCTGGGTGGTGCAGATGCCCGACCACTCCATGCGCACCGGGGCCTGCATGCTGTGCCGCCGCTGGAATTCCGGGAAGTCTCCCAGCTCCCCGCAGGGAGTGTCAGCCTTACACAGTCTGTAGCTGGCCTCGAACAGCCGCTCACCGTACAGCTCGGTCAGGTCCACCAGCTGCACCCACTGCAGCCGGCTGAGGTTGGCGTGGATGGTCAGGCGGTTGTCCATGGTGAGGGCTGCCAGCAGGCACCTCCCGTTGGCATCACAGCCCAGAGGGGACCAGCTGGAATATTTGAACCCCCGCATAGGTGTCAAGGACTTCCCCTCAGGATTGAACACTCGGTCCAGCATAAACATCTGGCTGACGGTGGGATCCACTGAGCTGGCGAATTTCTCCTTACACTCAGCCACCTCCTTCTTTGGGCCAACCTAAGAGAGAACCAGAAGAACCTTTAGAACAACTCTACAGCTGGTTTTTTTAGGAAGACTTTCCTGGAATTAATTCTCTCTTGAAACAGAGCATCCCAAATCACAACCAACAAACACTACATTGATTAATTGATGTCACTCCTAAAGACTTCAGCTTCATTAATGCTCTAAATCTGCATAGCTTTGACTCTCGGCTACTGAATTTTTCAGACTGCTTAATCAAAGAGCCTGTTTTTATACTTCTGTTCTTTTAAAGATATCTATCATAATATATAGATACTCAATATTTCAACTCCATATTTTCAGCATTGTTTTGGAAGATAAAATCAGATTCTCAAAAACAAAAGTATTATTTAATAAGATAACCACCCCCATCTGCCATATTTGAATAAAGTTAGAGGTTCCCCTGAAGGCCAGAGAAATCCCTGCCGCAAAAATCCTTCAGCTTAGGTAGCAAAACAAAGGAAGATTCCTGCTTAAAACTGTATTGAAATAACTGTACTGGAGATCAAGTGATTCTCAGAAAAACTGCAGAACTTCAGAATCCCTGGACATTACTGGGATATGGTTTTCTCTCCCTTGTACTTTTAAAACGAGAGACCCTGCAGCAAGTTCTGGGCAGGGGTAGCTCCCCAAGATGGGGATCAGAATCCCGGGACGGGTCAGGCTGGAAGGGACCGCAGCAGGGGAGACTCCAGACTCTCTCTAGATTCCTCACAGGAAAGCTCATGTTCAGGTGCAGCTTCGTGTCTCCCAGTTTATGCCCGTTTATTTTGTCTTATTGCTTGGCACCGTCGTGAAAAGCCACAGAATCACTGAAGTTGGAAAAGCCTCTGAGATCATCGAGTCCAGCCTGTGACCGGTCCCCACCTCGTCACCCAGCCCAGGGCCCTGAGCGCCACTTCCAGTCCTTCCTTCAACACCTCCAGGAGCGGTGTTGGCTCCACCACCTCCCTAGGCCGACCATTCCCGAGTCTGATCACCCTTCCTGTGAGGAAATTCCTCCTGATGTCCAACCTGAACCTCCCCTGGCTCCCTTTTCTTGCCACCTCCCCCTTTAGACGTTTACACACATTGACGAGGCCGTGCCAGGCGCTCACCTTGAGCGTGCAGGCGGTGCCGGGCGCGGGCACGGCGGTGCGGTGGATGACCATGTCCTGCCCGCCGCTGTGCACGTCGCTGAGCTGCTCCAGCACGGCGATGCTGCGGGCCGTGCTCACCGACACCCGGTGGTCCTCGGACCAGGCCAGCGGCTCCAGCCCGCTGGCGCCGTGCTGCAGCCGCACTGCCGGCTCTCGCCTCACCGCCGTGAGCCGGAACCCGGCGCTCGCCGCCGCCGCCGCC
>NC_031785.1:4103644-4220362 GCF_001522545.3 Parus major
GCAGCGCCGCGGGGCGGGCGGGACAGCCGGGTGCGCTCCGGGCTCGGAGGAAGGCTACGTACCCGCCGCCGCGCCGCCCTCAAGGGCCGGGCCGGGCGGGAGGCGGCCCCGGGGGCCTGCGGAACAGCGGGCGGGACATGGCGGCGGGCATGGGGATGCGCGGCCTCGGCCGGGTACGAGCGGAGGGGAAGGGAGGGGAAAGGAGGGGAGGGCGATATGGGATCCTGCGGGACACGGAACCGTACTGGACACGGAACCGTACTGGATACGGAACTGTACGGGATACGGAGCACGGGACTCTGCGGGACAGGGGACACGGGATGTGGAACACGAGACCCTGCGGGACCGTGACCGGGCGGGGAGGCAGCGTCCGACAAGTTGTTAAATGGAGCTTTTGGCTCCCCGCCGGGGCTGGCCGGGCACCGGGGCTCGCAGGTGGCTCCTCGGGCGGGCAGATCCGGCTCCTCCGAGCCCCGGGAGCGGGCGGGCTGCGGGCAGACAGCGCTGACCTGCCTCACCTCTGACGGGCTGCGGGCCATGCTCTCTCAGCCCTCCGTTCGTCTGCAGAGGCTTTAAAATGCTTTTGAGAGGCATTTTTAAAGCATGCCACTGGAGAAGTTGAATGAAATCCTTTAGGGATGAGCTCTAGATAGGGCTGCAGATTGCTCTTTCAGATTGTGCATTTCTGCAGTGTCAGAAGTCTCGGTGGTGGATCTGTTGGAGTAGGAGCTGTGGAGCTGCAGAAACCAACTTTGGTTTCTTTAGTCATGGAGTGGGGGATTCCAAAAATAAGGCTCTGCTGTGGGTTGGTATTTGTGTGTTAACTCCCAGTCACTGCTGACTCTGGTTTGTTTGTTCACTTTAAAGCAATCTGGTGCTCTGAAAAGGAAACTCCAGTCACCACATGGAAACCCACCCGTGAAACGCAAACGGAAATTATCCATAAACACCTTCAGGAAAGGTGCCACTGAGGCTGACAGGAGGGAGGAGGGAAGCTCATCACAAAAACCTCTTCCTAAGAAGCAGTTGACTAACAAACAAAATGAAAGCAAGAAAAACAAACCTTCCATTAAGACGTCCAGCCTGTTTAAAAACAACCCAGACATCCCAGAAATTCACAGGTATTTTAGACAAATGTCTAGGTAGCAAATGGGAAGGAAAAAAACCCTTGCAATTCCTTGAAATTCAGTGTCTTGAGTTCTTGCTCTTGCTTGGCAGAGTAGCTGCTTGGTAGATGAAGTTTCATTGCTAATTATGTAGAATGCTGTTGTATCATTTTTAATCCTACTGTGTGTTTTGGTTTTGTTTCCCCTAACTCAGAAAAGCAGTGCAGCAGGTGCAAGAAAATGTTTTCACTACAGATTCCTTCAGCCAGCTGGACCTCCACCCACATCTGGTGAGTGGCAGGAAGGCTACATGCCTCAAAAACATGGATTTTTGGCTGGGGAGCAGGTCAGAGAGCCTTTATTCATGGTGACCTGAATGCTTCACCTGATTTTGTCACTCAGGGTGCTGGTCCATGTCCTGACCTGTCCTCAGGCACAGTCCCAGTCCTCTTCACTGTCTGCAGCTGTAATACCAAAAACCCACAGAAAACCAGCAGTGGTGTAATTCTGATTAACTAACAAGTGTTTTGAGGACATGGGAACTTTATGGACAGTTATGCAGAGAATAAATCTCAGTCTTCTGTGTTTTGTTCTGTCTTAGCAGTACAAGAATAACAAAAGGAACAGTTTGACAATAAAACCTTCATTTTTCTTTATTGTCTCTCTAGATCAGCACAATAAATACTGTCCTAAACATATGTAGCATGACCAGGTAAGCAAACCAATATCAAAACTTTGCTCTTTACCCCTAAAAGCCTGTGATTACTTCATTTTATATGATTGGCTTGTGAAGACCACAGTACCAATGTCCTTTTTGCTATTAGGTTTGTAGGGAGTCCTGCCTTCTAGTTTGGTACTTGAATCACAAACCATCTGCTTTGAATTTATTGCATCTGATGCCTAGCCAGTGGCTTTGCTTAGAAATCACCTCAACTGATGTAGCTGCACAGCAGAGATGAGTGGGAGGAATTTGGGCTAAAGAATTTTGAGACACTGCGTGTTAAATTCTTGGAATTCTATCCTGTGTTGCATCTGCATTTCCTGCCCTGCTTTGTTTGTCACCCAGTGTTCAGAAGCAAACCATTCCTGTGCTCCTGCAAGGCAGAGATGCCCTGGTGAGATCTCAGACTGGTTCAGGTCAGTGTTGAACTGTCACTGTCCTTCCTTAGGGAATGTTTACTGCACTTATTTAGGTAGATCTCAGTGGGAGACCACCACTTCTCTTTTCTAATTGATCCTTTATTAAATTGCCTGTCAATCTTCCATTCTGGAAACCTCCTACTTAATAGAAATTTTTCCAGACTCTGACTGCAATTTAAGAATGGTGGGACAAATGGTTTGCTCCAGCTTTGGTTTGCTGGAGTGTTGTAATTGCCACACATTTTTTTTTTAATGGAAACTTTTCTTATTTTCTCCCTTTCAAAAAGGTAAAACTCTTGCCTATGGGATTCCACTTGTGCAGTGTTTGCAAGGACTAGAATCCAAAATACAGGTAGGTCCAGCAGCACTAAATATATTTGCTTTTGATACTAAACTGAATAAAAATAAAATCCAGCTCCTGTAGTGATTATTGTCTCTTTTTCATACAAGCAGTCCATGATCCTCTTTATTTGTACATATGACAAATGGGATTTTCCAGTTCTGTTGAGATGTAGATGGTACAAGATCGATGTTAGCTATTCCCCATTGCTCCATGCAGCAGGATAAATTGGAAATGGGCTAAATTATCAGGTGTGGAGTACTGAAAACAAAGGTTACTGCTATGTCTTTAAGGGGAGTAAGTTTTTAATCTTTGGCATGGAGTGGGATTGCATAATTGCTCCCAATTTGGATATTATACCAGAAAATGCTGCTGCAGATCTTGTGCATTTCATGGAAAGAGAAGGGTTGAGAGGCATTTCCAGCCTATCCTGGATTGTCAGTCCCTGCAGCTGCTACCTGCAGATTGTGCATCCAACAGGAGAGATTCCTGCAGCTCAGGAACACAGGAGTGAAACAACGTGCAATAAAATGTTGGGATTGACTGTGAGCAGCTTTCCCAGCAGGGAGGAGAAGGCAGTGCAGGATTGACACGTGAAAAACTTGATTCTTTTAAAAGCTGTGGGGCAGAAATACCCTAAAATGTCATGTACAAACTTGCAGTGAAGCCCTCCAGAGCCCTCTCTGCTGGCTGAGAGCAGGGAGGTGTGGAAGGGCTCTGTTCAGTGCTGCCTTCTCTCAGAGCCCTGCTCTTGTGTGTTTGCAGCGCAGTGATGGCCCCTACGCCCTCGTGCTTGTCCCAACCAGGGAGGTAGGTGGCTTTTCCTTTCTCAGTCTGTTTGAACACTGATTTTTGGGGATGTGGGTCCACCAGAGTTCTGCACATTAGAAAACACTGTTAGTCCTTTTGCTCAGATCTCGCCCTCACAGGAAGTGTTGTTATTTTTGTTCGATGCCAACCAGAGCAAGAAAGGAATTTCTCACTTCTCCTCCTGCAGTTGGAAATGTTCACAGAGGCTGCAGAACCTCTCTGGCTCAGTGCAGGCCTCATGCCTCACTCATACAGGGGGAATGAGTAAAACCAATGAATTCAGCTTTGCAAATGTGTAGATTTATGCAAGTGTTTAATTTTTAAAGCTGTTTTTTCAAATTTGTAAGTGAATGCTGAAGCTGAGGCCTCCAAGACTTGGTTTGTCCATTGAGCTCTTCTATTTAATTTATATTATTTGCAATTGCAAAGGCAGTGTCAGAAGAGGTTATCAACCTGTTTTTATTTTTGTTTGGTATGTCAAATGATAATAACTTGTATGTGGAGAATTGATTGCAGGTCTCTCATTTGGGGTCCAATATTTTGTGCAGCCTGCAGTGCAATATGTCTGTTACCTGAAAGGAGAAGGCTCTGGAGCTATTTAAATTTTTACAGCAGCAACTTACTGCCTCTTTAGGATGCCATGTGAATACTAAGCATGGAGGAAAGTGTGTGTGAGCTCGCTTAAAGGGCTGCCATTGAGAGTACTTAGGAAGATAATTTGTGATTACAATTGGTATTACTTTGTAATGGAAGCAATAACCTTCCTTGAGAAAAGAAATGCAGAGATGGAAAGATCCAATGGCACAATTACTCCATGGGTCAGGTGAGGAACAGTGAGGGCTGCCAGAACAGAATTGACCTATATGTTTCCTTTTCATGGTGTTTTTTTCCCAGAATTTCTATCATTTTTCCTTTTATTCTTCCTCTGGAGCAAAATCTTCTGTGCCTGTAGCTTGTTTTCTCCCCAGAGCATTCACAGAAGCCAGAAGTCTTGCTTGTCCTGAGAGCTGGCTCGTGGAGCTGAGCCAGTAGAGAGATCTTTGAACAGGTCAAAATACAATAAGAGATGGTTCATGAAAAAAAAATTAGTAAGCAGCTTCTGAAAGAAGAACTAAGGATGCATTTAGAATTCTGATATACATAACTAGATTAATTCACAGATTTTTAAGACATAGGGATTTGCAATCCAGTTTTTCAGTCCAGAGAGACTTTGTCAGAGCTCATTTTCTTCTTTTGTTGATTTCTGTAGCTTGCACTCCAAAGTTTTGATACAATCCAGAAGCTACTTAAGGTAAGAGTTCAATGCTCTGTGTTCTTAGTCCTGTAAGATGCTAAACAACTTCAATTCCTGTAAATTCAGCTGGAGGTTTAAGGAAATCCAGCACCTGGCAAGATGTATGGTCCTTAAAGATAAATGTGTTTAAGTGTGTGATTTCCCTGTGGCATGTTTGAAATTACTACATGAGCAATTAAGTGATTAATTATGGCGCCCTAGTTGCACATGTGCTGATAAACATAGTTGATTTTCACAGCCATTTGTTTGTAGAAATACATTTCATTGTCTTAGGCTGAGTTATGAATGGAAACTCTTGTGGTGACAAGGACCGTTTTACTGAAACTAATACTGGACAGATGGGTTTCAGATGGGGAGTAGGACTTGGGAACTACTTTGCCAGCTGAATGACTGGAGAAATGAGAAGGCTTTTAAAATCATTAAATGATAGTGCTTTCCTTGTAATTGAGGCTGAGTATCTTACCATTGGGCTGGAAGGTGTTTAAATAATTTATTTATCTGATCCATATTTCCACCTCCTTTTCATTTTTCCTTGGAATAATAGGGTACTTCCTCATTATTTATAAGTCTTTAAATTTATAAGTCTTTAAAAGAGACTTACAGGTCTTTTTTTAGTGTTGGAGCTGTGATCACATCACATGCACACTGCTGTCAGCCCATCCTCCCTCCTTTTGCCAAGAAACATAATTTTTTGATTAGGCTTTGTCTTGTTATTAAGGAGAATCATCGTTGGTCTTGGTTTTCTTTTCTGTAGCCATTTATCTGGATTGTGCCTGGAGTGCTAATGGGGGGAGAAAAGAGAAAATCAGAAAAAGCCAGGTAGGAAACCAACTCCTTAAATTTTATTTTGGGTCCTTGTGCTCTGCAGACTTTATCTGCTACTCTTCAGAGCATTTTTCTTACTGGGAGGGAGGATGGTGAGCTTGGAGCAAGCTGTGATCCCCTGGATCTTACATAGGCACAGTGGCTGGGTCAGCAGGAAACATTCACTTCCCCCAGCTGAATCTGTTTCTAAAATGTTGATGAGCCTTCTGAGAAGATGATCTCTTGTGTCAGTATTTTTTTTCCCCTCTCCTGACAAACACCTGTATTTCCTTACCACTAACTATATTTGTTATGGGGGAAATTGCTTTCTGGAGAAGAGATTTCCTGGTGTTAAAAATCTCTTTCTTTCCCCTTTTCAAGAATTGAATTGTAAGCTGGTAATCCAAAATGGAATTTTCATTTCTCTCTATATAAGCATACACAAAAGCGAGTTTACTCTTGACAGTAAAATAAGTACTCAATTAGAAAGAAAACCTAGCTGGGGTGTGTTAGATTTTTATTTTTTTTTAATTACTAATATTTCTTCCCACCTTGTCCTTAGCACTGGGTGTGCCTCTGAGTATCTGACTATCAGTGATGATCAAGGATTAATATAACTGGGCAAAAAAAATCAGTTTTTATCAGTGAAAAGGTGCTGTCCCTGATTTTACTGTGGCACTTTTTCCCTCTGTAGGTTCCAGTTTTAATCTGGGTTCTATTCCATGCTAACCTGCATGGGGTTGTTTTTTCTTTCTTTTCTTTCTCTTACCTGGGTTTTATTTTTTGTTTTTAAATCTGCACAGATTAAGGAAAGGGATAAATATCCTCATTTCCACCCCTGGCCGCCTGGTTGATCACATCAAGTCCACAGAATGTATTAATTTCCGTCACACTCAGTGGCTGATTATTGATGAAGCAGACAGGTAAACTTCCAAGTGTTCGGATACAGAAAATTATTTCAATACCCACTGCATCATAATTCACTAAATATTAAAAAAAGTATGAGAGAGAGAGTGTGTGATCTTAATCCATTTATGCTCAGTGGCCTCAGCCAAGCACCAGATGTCTGGGATTAGGACAAAATACCCACTTTGGACAGATTGTTGGACAAGTATTCATTGCAAAGATGTCGTGCAGCATTAAGACTTTCTCCTTCCTGCAGCACCTCTAACCATCTCTGCTGTTCCTGTAGGATCCTGGACCTGGGCTTTGAGAAGGATGTGGCTGTGATACTCAATGCTTTAAATGCTGAGAGAGAGACACGTCAGAACGTGCTGCTCTCAGCCACTCTCACTGAAGGTGGGTTATGGACAGATGGGGGCTCTTGTAGCTGCATAATGCACAGGCAACTGTAGAATAGTTGGTTGAGTCTGCCTCTATTACAGCCCAGTCTGAAGCCCTTTGCAGGAGTGGAAATAATTTCCTGTTAATTTCTTTGTCTTATGGCACTTCCTTCGTTACTGGAATTTCTGTCAGTGTGTGTACTTCCATGGTAGCCACATATGTCTCACAAATTCCATAGCAAAGTCACCGTGAACCTGAAAGTTCTTTTGTTTGCTTTACAAATGCAGAATTAAGGCAAAAAGCTAATGGCAAGAGAGCTGTTGTGTGCTTTGCTCTGTACCATACAGGCAGGCAGCTGCTGAGGCAGGAACTGAGCCAGGCCTCCTGACTCCTGCACTCTTGACAGAGTCAAGATCTGCTGGGATTTTTCCACACACATTTAAAAGTAGGCCTACCAAATGCTGTTTGTCCATAAAGATATTTATGTACTGTAAAATAGCACAGTCAGCTGAAGTAGTGTCTTGTCAAGGTTCTGGTGGAGTCCACAGCAGCTAAGCCTGGTAAGGCCTAAAAAGTCCAAGGTTTGTGAGGGGATTCTGTCAGGATCTGAGGGTGGTTCTTGCCCTCCACTCCTTTTCACTGGAATTGCATCAGTTGCATCATCCCAGCCCAGACTGGGCCTCACATATCTCTAATTTTCTGTGGTTTAGGAGTGACACGCCTGGCTGATATCAGCTTGAATGACCCTGTCAGCATTTCTGTAGCAGATGAAATCCAGAAGGTGCCTGAAGCAACATCACAAACAGATAGGGAAGCCAGCAGTTCATCAAACTGTATGGAGCAGGAAAACTTTGCTGTTCCAGAGACACTGCAGCAGTATGTCATTATGGTCCCCAGCAAACTGAGGCTTGTCACATTAGCAGCTTTTATCCTGCAGAAATGCAAGGTGAGACTCTGTTTGCATTTATATTACTAAGTAGCCCTTTGCCCTTTCCAACTCCTTTATCTGTTCCTCTGTTGAGGATAGCATGGATTAGATCCAGGGCTTTGAAGTGCATCTTGAACCACAAGAGAGCTGAGGTGCTGTTGTGTCTTTCATGCTGACAGAGAGATCCCTGTGCAGCATGTACTCATTCTTCTGTTTTGGGCTCACTCTTTGGTGTCAGACTCTAATCCTTTCTCAGATAATTATATCTCTAGAAGTGTAAACCACCTGGATCTTTCCATGATCGGGAATTGGGAGAGGCCTTTGGAAATGGTTATGTGCAATTCTTTTATTCTTCCTGCAGTTTGAAAAGCGCCACAAGATGATCATCTTTTTCTCCAGCTGTGAACAAGTGGAATTCTACCACGAGCTCCTTGTACAGGTCCTTTCAGGAGGCTCAGAGTCAGAACAACCTGGATGTTCATCCCCCTCCTCTGTGAGCTTACAGTTTCTACGTCTGCACGGCGACATGGAACAGGAAGTAAGAACTCTCAAAATGTCAGGATCTGCAGTTTTATTCCTTGTTCCCTATGATTTATTACGTGGCTATTTTGGGGAGGAGGGCAGAGGAGAGGACAGAGAGTCATTACACCTCTAGGGGCCTCAGTCTTCCATCTGTTAATGAGAATAAGGATATTGTCCCATTTCTGGAAAGTACCTTGGTAGCTGTATCTGAAAAGCACACCTGAAGAGGCAAATGTGTTATTTCAGCAGGCAGAGCATCCATTCTCTATTCCCAGTGGGTGCACTAAACCATTTATGTCTCTGTGCTTCTCTCTCATGCAGTCATGACAGACTTTTAATGCCAAAGGAAAACTTTATCCAAGCCCCAAAACATTATTACCTAGTAAGTTTCCCCCATTAAAGAAGGCTGGAGCACTTTGGCTTTGGTTTTGAAGAGCAGTGTCTTGACAGACTGCTGTTTTCCCTGGGATGGAATAATAGCACTGTAACAGTGATAGTGTAACAGCAACCCCAAAATAGGTTTAGGTTTTAGCCAGATAAGAGTGGAGAGGTTGGACCTTGATACAGAGGGCTGAGAGGCCAGGAGGAGAATGTCAGATGAACTGTCAATGCAGAGTTTCTATCAATAGCTGAGAGACCTCCCTTGGAAGTTCAGGCCCAGATCCTGCCCTTGCTCTGTGATGGAGAGAGCTGCTGCTCTACTCTGAGCTGCACAGCAGAGATGGTAAATGAATAGAGCTCTTCTGATGAAGCAAGAGGTGAAGAGCCATTGTTTTTCTCACTCATTCCCATCCTGTGGAGACCAGAAACATGTGCTTTGCTGTCCCTGCAGTCTGGCCTTTCCTCAACCTGCCTGCCTGAGCAAGTGAGCAGGCCTGGTCTGGCCCAACTCTACCCTGACCAGCTGTTAAACCAACAGAACACCACTAAGTAGCTGGCACCAGGGGAAGGGTTTTGCCTTTTTAGTACCCAGTGTGTAATTAGTGCTTGATGTCTTCAAATTAAGAGCATTAATGGAGCTAAATTGTGGATCCCATATGGTACTGCTGAGCACGGCTGCTGTCATTGTCAACAAGATACAGCGTACTCTCTTCTTTAATTTTTGTCAGCAGAGGGTTCAGTGTTCAGCAAGGCCCAAGTTTCCCTTCTTTTCTAGAACAACACCTCTAGCTGGGAGTCAAGTGTGTAAGGTTTCTTCTCTATCATCAACATAACAGGACAGTCACTTAGCTCCTAGCCAGAACTCCAGGGGAGGGCTTGAAACATAGAAACAAGGATATTTTGGAAGGTGAGCAGAAAAGGGAGTGTAGGTGCAGAGGTGGTATTGGCAAGTGAAGACCAGGTTCTGCTGAGAACTTTGGTTATTGGTGCTCAGATATAGCAAATATTGTTGTGATGTAATGTGAGTTGTGGAGTCAGTTTTTGTGGCTTTCATCAAGAAAAATACACAGCCCAAAGCTGTTAGTTAAAATAACTGGAATGTCCATGGTAAGGTTTGGGGACTGACAAAGCAGGAGGCTTTTGAAGGGAGTTGAGGGGCTGTACTGGGTTCCTGCAGTTCCCTCCAATGGCTCAAAGACTTCTGGGGGTGTAATTTGGGATCTGGGGGCTGTGGATGGCCCTGCCTGTGGGCCTGAGCTCATGTGAGGAGTGAGGGCTGCAGGAGTTGTGGTGGTGCAGAGCAGAGATGGGGACAAGGCTGGGGAGCACCTGCCTGTGACCCTGGTAGAGGGAGCAGCCTCAGTCCCCAGGTCATCAGCCCCATTGGTGGCCTTTGCCAGTACAAGGGAAAGGCATGGGAGGTTGTTTTTGTAATTATAATTTTTATTTTTATTATAAGTGGACTTCTGGCTGTCTCTCCTGCCCTGTTACTTTGAAGCCTTGTTCCATATGAACTGCTCAGCAGTTCACTGTGCAGCTGAGCATCCCTGACACTCAGTAATTCCACAGTCAGAGCAGTGGCTGTGTGCATGCCCCATTGGGCACATGATGTGGCTGATCTCTTGTGATGTGATTATATCACTGTGTCAACAAAATGGGCTTATCCTGCCCATCGTGTGACTGGACAGACAGCAGTGAACATCTCCAGCTTTGCTTGTTTCCACAAAAGCCTGTCTTGCCCATAAAATGTGCTGGAGCTTCTGTTGGTGCTGCCTAATCCTTTGTGCATCCCCTCTCCACGTAAAACTGTTCCTGTTTTCTGGCACACACAGGCTGTGCTTCAGTGCAAACCATAGAGATGTTGGCTGCTCTGACTTGCCCAAATGCATCCAGACTTCCCCAGACACTGCTTTCCTACCTGGGACCACACCTGTGTGCCAGATTTTTCCATTTGCAGGAAGTCTGACTGCCAGTCATGAGGCCAGTTCCTTTGCTTTTGAATCTCCACATGATCTAAGTGAACAAGAGACAGTTAAATTGTTAACGTTATCTGATTGACTTTGTGTTGGATTGTAATGTGCATTAGCAGTCTTTTAATTCTTCCTTTTCAATCTTCTAGGAAAGGACAGAGGTCTTCCAGGAGTTCCTAAAATCCAAGACTGGCATCTTACTTTGCACTGTGAGTAACTCAGAGTCCCTTTGCAGCTCCACACTAATGGGCCTGTCTGATCCCTAAGGGAAACCAGAGGAATTGGCACTGAGCTCTAATTCCAGCTCACTGTCTGACCTTGAGGAAAGTCATCTCCTTTTTCTGCATCTCACATGTTCAGTAAGGACTGGGGCCTTCTTTGCAAGCTGTTAATATGATCTTTGGCTGAGTTACCATATACAGGAAGAATCTATGTCTTATATTAGAGACCATCAAGTATTTTGCATGGTCTTACATCTGGAAAAATCTGTTCCTTTGAAGCTGGAACCCTGCCCACTACATGCAGCCAGTAGAATGCAATCCTGATTTGCAGTGTGCCCCAGAACTGCCAGGAAAATTGGATGGAATGTGGTATTTCCCATCTTAATAACTACCCCAAGGTTAAAAACAGCCACCTGCAGAGGTGGAAAGGGAAGCCCAACCAGAGAAGGAAAAGCACATGCTCTGTTGGTCTCCTAGCCTTGTGCCCTTCAAGCTCCTTCCAAGGGTGCTGAGGGTGAAATTCTTGTCCTCAGCTGAAGTTTGCTGGCACCCTTGGGTTGTGGTGGCACCTTCGCCTCCCGCTCCTGATCTGCTGGGGCCTCAGGCTGCTGCAGTGGTGCAGAAGGCTGCACGATTTGCTCTCTAATAGTGGCAGCTGTTGATCTGAAAACGTGTGAATCTTGGCGATTTCTACCCACTGCAAACCTGTAAATTACAGCGATCGGGAGTAATTAGAGCTGAGAAACCCTCTCCAGCTTTGAAATGACTCCTGGTCTTGCTGCACGTTATTCTTAAAGGAAACCAATTGCAATTTTTTCAGAGTGTGGGGGGCTGAATTTTCCATTTTTTCTGTCCACAGTTCAAACTAGGAGTGACATGTATATAAGTGTTTGATTTAGCATTGCCAAATTATATATTATGGCACCTGTAAAACTCTGCTTGCTACCTTCTGGTCCTGCTTTGTGTGTACAACCTTTCAGTGATTTCATCAAGGTCAATATGCTTCTTTGCAGTGCATAAGTGGAACTGTAACTTGGTTTCCTTGTGTACAGAGGTAATAACTTGAGTGTCAGAGCTAGGGAGGAGAGTAGAGCTTAAATCATTCAGTGGTGTAGATTGTTTTGAAGATAAAAAGTGTTTGGTAAATTCTGAAAAATAAATAGCTAAACTCTGTTATCCTTGATGCACATGGTGCCTCTAACTGAGACACATCAGGTACATATCTTGTCTTTGAAATTCCAATGTAATGGGTTTGGAAAGAAGGTAAATGCTCAGTTTTAGACAAAGAGAAAGCAAAACCATTGCAATCACTGTGCTGTCAGTTCCTGGTTGAGAAGGTTTGAGGGGAAATTGCAGCCTATGATAGGAAAAGTCTGTCAGGAAACGTGCAACTGTTGACAAGATAGGAAGAAGAATTTGGCTAAAGAAATCTTGGTGGATGGGATTCCCCTCTTGAGATATGGTTTGATTTCCTGCCGTGCCACAGACTCTGTGCAGGTGAATGTGGAATTGGGGTGACAAGGCAAGTAGCCACATGTCAGCTGAACAGCAATAGTTGTGGGTTTGCTCCTGATCTGTCAGAAATGGGAGGTGATGGTCATAAATGGGAGATAATGTCGAGTAACCTGGATTGCCATGAAGAGGGTGGTGTAAGGTAACACATTTATTGTAACCCTCCTCCTCTTCAATCTAAGGCACTTTGCATTTCCTGCAAGGCAGGGATGCAGCTTCTGCCGGTGATGGTGACTCTGGCTCAGCTGGCACATGGTCAGCATGTTAAGCACAGTGAGCTGCATGTCTGAGTCCAAAATCTCCCTGTGCTTCAACTCCCCATCTGTAAAATGGGGAAAGTAGCACAGTTCCATCTTACAGAGATGTTGGGAGGACAAATGCATTGAAAGCAGGAGGTGGCCTGTTACCACAGTAATGGGGACCATATGGACACCTTAATATAGAGATAGACTTTGCACCAGTCCCACATTACAGGTGCTTCCCCAGCACAGATGTCCAAAGGGCAGCCAGGCTCTGTGACCACCTCCTGCCTCTAAGAGCACTGCTTTTTCTGACACTCTTCTCCATATCAGCAAAAAAAAGAAAAAAATTCTGCAGAAAGGTAGTTCTGTTCTTTTTACTTATGAAATCATGTTTTGTGCCCACAAAATTTTGAAACCTGGCTCACAAAAGAGCAACACAAATAATGTTGCCGTCCTTCCCTTGTCCCTAATGCCATGTTCTCCACCCATCTTTCCGCTCTAGTAAGCAATGGGACCTGCTGTTCCTTTTATTAATTTGCTCTATGTCATATGTATATTAATATAGCCCATAAAATATTTTTGCCAGACAGTATAAGCTGGCAGACAAGAAAATAAAGAGGGGCCACGTATCTCAGAGGGTCGCATCCAGATTTATTTCTCTCTCCACTGAAAGTTCTTTGCAGCTTCCTTTGGGATGTGCCTTTTAAACAAGTTCATCTCTTCCAGGGAGGGAGGAAAGATCATTTGGAGATTGTTTGCTGTTTACTCAGTCACGCTAACTCATCTTGCCAGTTTTCTGGCGGCCCCAGCCAAGAGCTTTCGCCTCTGACAGCTTCTGTGCTCTCCCCTTCCTCCTCTGATTACGCAGCCCAATCTGTCACCCTGCCGACGGGGGTCTCTACCCTGCTGATGGCTTTCCACACTCGGCAGTAATGACTTTTGGCAGGCCGGGAAGGCGCGAGAGCTTCTTCCCCAGCTTGGAGAGCCGTTAGGCCCTCTCTGCCTGTTAGCTAAAGCACTTTGTGAGGTTCTTTGGTAAATAAATGAGTCATTTTAATCCAACTGACAGCCTGGCACCTGAGCAAGCTGCCTTCCATCTGTACTTCTAGGCCTCATGTAGGCAGCCAATTGTCAAGCTCAGGGCCTTCAAGACCTCACCATTGAGTGTCTTTCAAAAGCAAGTTTAGCAATTTCCTTTGCCCTAATTAGATTGTGTGAGAGGGACTGAGCAAACCAAGGCCCTTGCAAAACTTCTGTTGCCCTGTTGGTTCTGATCTTGTGCAGTGACAGGACTTGCTTTCAGCATGGCCCTTTTGCCCTCCATTCCCTGGCACCCACCACTGTACCCCATTCTTTGTACCCCATTCTCTTGGACCCACCCCTGTACCCCACAACCTGAAGCACGGGCTGGTAACATGAATTGTTCAAAGCAGAAATTTCAGTCTTTCTAGCATCCCTCAGGTGGATTGTTCCTTGATCCTGTGCCCTTGTGTGCCTTGCAGTTAGGATCAGGGCAGGAATGTGATTAAGGCTTCAGGTTATTGTGTTTGCTTGGCATCTGGGCTTTCTTTAAAATTGTGCTGGTGTAGGTTTGTTGTTTTTTTTCCTCCCATGAGATGGTCACTGAAGAATTGGCCCTTCCATTGCCCATGAACAGGAGGCAGCAGTGACCTTCTGAGGTGTCATATCCTTGATTTCCCTGTAATTAAGTAATGGTGGTGTGAGGTCACACATGGAAGGAGCAGTGCCATCTGAGGCAGTGGGAAAGAGGGAAGAGTGGTATGTTGAAAATCTCTTGGGCTTCTTGAAAGAGTACTGGTAGCAAGTTAGTGCTTCTGTGAGTGGAATAAATGTAAAACTGGATGGTTGTTTTTTGAGTTGTGTTCTCTCTCCTGGAAAGGTGACCCACAAATATTTTTTCTAAAATTCTGAGAAGTTGAAACTCATGGGCTCTGTCAGCAGAGGAAAACAAATCAACTCAAACTTTTTACCCTAGTCCTATGTTGCTGCTTTCTACCAGGGTCTTTGAGGAAAAGGAGCTGGAGGAGACACAGGTGGACTGGTACTGAGGAATCTTTGAGTTTGCAAAACACTCCAATTACCAGTAAATCCCAAGAGACTTGTGAAAGAGAGCCAAGGGAACCCCCAGGAGAGTAGCTGCTGCTGTGTGTCAGTAACGACTGAGTGGAGTTGGTGGCACTGTGAAAGTGATCATGAATGCAAGGCTGGTGATGGGAGAATGCCTTCTCCTAAAATGTTTTCCCTGGCTATTTATCAGGCTTTTGGTGAACCTTTTATGCTTGGGCAAATGTACATGAAAATGCTGACTGTGGCAGTGATTTTCCAAGCTGAGATGTTGAGAAAATTATGGAAGAGTAGGGAAAGAATCTGGATGGATGAGAGGGATGGCTCCTGCCCATGTTGTCCACTCCTTCTCGTGTTAGAGATGCTCCAGACCACAGGGGTGTCTTGGTTGTTGGTTTATTTTGGGGAAGTTGCCCTGTCCCAAGGTCAGAGCCCTCTCCTCAGACAGCCTTTCCTTGGCTCCTGGGTGTGAGGAAGAGCACAGTAAGGGAAAAGACCAAAGCCCTGTCAGTGTGGAAGAATAGAGACAGCCAGCTCGGAATCAGCCGTCAGCGCTCCTGTCTGATCGTGCTGGAGAGTTTATAGTCTTGTTATCCTGGTAACTGCTGTACATGCTTCCCAACTTCCCTTGATTTATTTTCTCCTGCCTCCTTTAAATGGCTTTTTGTACATCTGTTCATTCTGACTCTAGGAACAAGTCACTCCTTAATGAGCGTGTTGGAGCACGAGTGTGCATTATTTCGGAGTGGGCGCTGTGGAAAGTGTCTCCTCTTTTACTGCAGTTGGAGCCACATAACAGCCTGGTTAGTGCTTATGGGAAGGCCTTTGCTGCCAAAACATCAGCTTCACATTCTTTTAACGTGTGTGAGAGTTGCATGAAAACACTTCAGTGGGTGGCTGACACATTTTTAGTACATTAAGCTCCTGCTTATGTCCTTAATATATTCTATTTTGCAACTAGCTAAAAGATACATGTGTTGCAAAACATTTCCTAACAGAGTTAAATCTGAACACCTGCTCTGCTATTGTGCCTGGTGAATGTGAAATCCAAGAAGTATGTGAGGACATTACTAATGAACAGAAAATCAAGAAGGGAGATTGAAATGTGTTTGCACTCTCTGTTTTGGATAGTATTTAAACTCTCCTTTCTTTTGGAAGGGGTATGTTTTTGGAGCTATGCTGGCTGTGGATAACTGAAGGGTCTCATTCAAGTCCTTCTCCAAGTTGATGGGTTTTCTCACCAGCTGGCACATCAAATAACACCTTGATAGCAGCTTCAGACTCTTTTCTTCACGACTGCATTTTGTTTCTCCAAATCAAACCAGACTGGTGCAAATCTAAGGCATAGCTGAAGTCCCCTCTCCTGGAGCTGTGCTCCAGCTTCCTGCAGATTCTGCTAAATTGTTTATTGGCCTTTTATTTTAGGGCCAGATGACCTGCAAGTCATCTGCTCCTCAACTTCAGACCATCACCTAGGAAACAGCTAATTATTTGTAGGCAGAGGTCAGTGTATCTTTGGACATTCCACCCAAGGCCAGGGATTCTTGACCATTGCCTTTTTTTTTTTTTTTTTTTCCCTTTTCATCATAAGCAGCCTGGTTTTAGTACTTAGATTTGCTGTGGAGAAAGGTGTGCTCAAAACTAGTGCTGCCTTTCAGAGATTTAATCCTACTTCTCTGTGTTTGGGTAGTAGGTGCCCATGAGCAGATCTCTTTCCATCAGTGAAACAAACTGAAGAACAAAGGTACCACTACCATTTACACAGTGGATTCTCTCAGATATAATGCAAAGGGGTTGTAGCAAAATGCTGTAATTCAACACCACCATCCTGAAATAGGTGTTTGTATCCTCCAGGCTTTGGGCCATAGTAGTGGATCATTTTTGATGGCGTTAGTCTGCTAACAATCCTTCAATTTTAAACCCTCAATGTTATTTCTGACCTTCAGTCCATCTCTCCCCAAATTAGACACATAAAATTCCTACTTACACAGCCACTTGCTTTCAGACATAGTTGCCATCCCAGAAGACTCCTCACTCTGCTGATACCTCCAAAGGATTTTTACTAAAGTGATTTTCTTATTAATTTTAAAGGATGTAGCAGCACGGGGGCTGGACCTGCCTCAAGTGACCTGGATTGTACAGGTGGGTTTGCTCTGTGTGTTTTAAGTGCAGCCTTGCTCAGATGAAATCCATTCTCAGTCCAGAGCCTTCCTGCAGTTTGCTGGTCTTGGTGCTGATGCCTGCAGATGGGAGAGACCTACAAGTTCCTGACTGCAGGACTGGGGCTCTGGGTTTTGCCAGGATAAAGCATTGCTATGATAGCCTTGGTCTGTTTTTAATAACTCTGGCATTACCAGAGTTTCTCCTGGCTGGAGATGAAATACCCTCCCTTTCCTCACCCAGGAAACCAAATTTTGTGAAATCCTGGCCATCTCTTGCAGTTTTGTTCTTGTTTTCCTGAGCTTGATGGGGAGGCAGTTCCATGAGGAGTTTAAGTGCATTCCTAATTTTAAACATTGAGTAGCCCAGTAGTGTCAGTGCAGTGACCTGAGTGTTTTGAGTGAGGCTTGGCTGGGTTGGGGCTGAGTAGCTGCAGGCATCCAGTAAAACTGTGTGGTTCAGACTATCCCTGAAAAAAATGTGCCCAACAAAACCCCACACTGCTGCATTGCTGTCGACAGAAATATAGTCCTAGGGAAAAAAAATAGAAACAAAGGAAGATGGATTGAACCTTAAAAATAGCAGCCTGTCGTTTCAAAGAGGAGGCTGAGAGCATGAGACAGATTTCATTTCTATAAAAGATTTATAATTAAAAAAAGGTTAGTTGAATAGAGGAAAAACTGATCCAGAGATTCACATGTATCAAGTGACACCTGGGTAAAAGGAACAGGGCACAGAGCCTCAACAAAGCTTTTTAATTTCTACCTCATCCCTTCAGGTAACAAATTTGATTTGATTTTTTGTGTTTTTTTAAGAAAGAATGGTATTGTAGCAGCCAGCTAGTTGAAGAAGGCTGTGGAAGTGAAGTCTTTAATTCCCAGATCTGTATATTAATATAATTTAACCAAAGATATAGTTGCCAGTATTAGAACGCAGTGCAAATTACCTAAAGCCCTGGGAGACTTCTGTGTGTCCAGAAGGTGAAATCTCAGCTGTCCTGAGAGCTGTGTCCAAGAGCAAGGACCTGCAGGGAGCAATTAGATTGCTCACAGCATCTTACTCACACCTCTAGCCAGTAGAAACTTTGCCAGAGGGCACAGGTATAAACACTAGAGTGGGCTTTGGTTGTTGATTTCTTTCCAGTTAAACTGCTGAGGGCTCATTTCTGAGCAGTATCCCTGTGCTTGTTCATTTTTTCCAGGAAAGAGAGGAAGCGGGGGAAAGAATAGGGGGAGGTTAAAGGGAGGGAAATGTGTCACCCTTTATCAGATCTTGCAAATGGCTGGGCAGTTTTGATTCCCAGTGAAGTAAATGAGATAGGCACTGCTATATCTGGGAGGTCTTTAAGGAACATTTTCATGGTGCCTGGTTGTTGGACAGGGGAAGACAGTTGCTACCTGTATCATAGACTGCTGAAAGCACTCCTTCCTCTCTCTTAGATTTATTCTGTCCTGTAACCAGCTATGATTTGCTTTAATCCAAACAAAGCAATTTAGCTCAACTCAAAATTTGCATCAATTTTTTTTTATTTTGTGATTTTTCTCCCACATGCAGAGCAGGCAGCTCCCTGCTCCATGTGGGCAGTCCTGGGCGCTCTTTAGTGTGAGATTTAATTAGATTAGATTACTTTTTTTTTAGGGGAAGCGAACAGGTTTCTGTTTAGAAATAAAATGTAAAAGGCAGAGAGAGAGAGACACTGAGATGGGGAAGCTGTCCTATTATCTGAAAGTTGGCCAATGTGTGACATCCACATGTCAAAAAGCTGCCGCAGCTGAGAGGCTGAGTGATGGTTCCGGGGCTGAGGCGTGTTACAAACAGCCCAGTTCCTCGGGAGGTGCAGCCTGTGGGGTGTGTGTGTGTGTGCCTTTTGTTCCAGGTGAGCGGGCTGGGTATCTCGTTTATAATTAACATCCTGTTAATTCCTCTTTTCCCCTTCCTGAAGTACAACGCTCCAGCTTCACCTGCGGAATACATCCACAGGATCGGGAGGACGGCGCGCATCGGCTGCCGTGGGAGCAGCCTGCTCGTGCTGGCGCCTTCGGAGGCAGAATATGTCAGCTTGCTGGCTTCTCACAAGATTAAGTGAGTCAGAAACGCGAACAAAAGTTTCAGCTCATCCTTGCTAATTAACCTTCTGTGGCACTTTCAGCGGGACTGGGTCTCGTGCAGGTTTTAATAAGAATTTATTAATTCTTGTGATCCAGGCCTGGCCCCAGACTAGCAAAAGGAGAAGAGGGAAGAGTGTGAAAATCATCAGCCTGACAGGTTGTGCATGAGTGAGTGTGTGTGGTGAGGGGCACGGAGGAGACGATAGTCGGAGATCCTTTGCACTCCATTGTTTTCTCTCTGGCCCTGGGTTCAAATCCTGACTATGTGGAGATCACAATCAGACGAGCCTGTCAGGTGCTGCCTGGCCCTCTGCCTGTGTGGCACCACATTGTCATGTTGGGCTGTGCTGGCCCTTTGGGACAGATCCAGGGAAGAAATTGCTGGGGAGCTGTGGGTCGTATCTGCAGTTATTTGACCAAGATGTGTTCTTTAAGTGGCTTGTGGCAGGAATAGGAGAGGTTTTGGCGAGTGGTGAGAGCCCAGTGTGGTCCTGGAAGGCGAAAAGGGAGGCTGGACTCTGCAGAACTAAAGTGGGGTGTGCTTCCAAGCCCAGGAAGGCTCCTCTTACCTGGCTCTGCCTTGGACTTGGGAGTAGCAGCAAGGAGAGCAAGCCAGGCTCGGTAAGGACCAGCCCAGTGTGCAGTCAGGTACCTGATGGCTGACACATGATGAGATTTTAGTCCAGCTCTGCTTGCACAATGGTTCTTTTGTGGAGAAAACCCACAACTGGCTGCTCAGCATCGCTAGGCAGGATCTCCAGCCTCCTCAGCAGCCAGCTGGGTGTTTGTGCCTCCCCTTGCTCCCTGCTCTGCTGTCTCTCAGCATTTGAGAACATCAGCAGCGTCCCTTCAGTGTTGTAGCAGTGTTGATGGAGCCCTGTAAACTCATGCACAAATTAGTTCCCTTTTATTTCTTGTATTTCTGTCGGGTGGAGCTGCTTGGAATCGAATTTGGTTTTGCATCCTTGAAACAAACAATTGTTGGCAGTAAATACAGCCTTATTCTAGGCTGTGAGCCATTTAGTGGTCTAACAAAGAGCCATCCATCATCCCAGGTAACTATCTATTAAGCAGACACCAGCAAGACATGGAAGGCTAAGCTGACAGGGTTTTTTTTCATGTAACAAACAGCACTGACATTTAAAGGTGAAATCCCACATAATTGTGAATTTTTAACTCCAAGTAGAAAGTTCTATTTTTCTATTTTATAATATTTTGGTAGTGGTAGAGGAAGGAGAGGGAGATTTCCTTCCTTTTTATTTTAAATGTTAGTGCTTTTATCCAATGTTGTTGTTTTTTAACAAGTTTAGGGAAGTGTCACTCAGACTGGTAATTACATCTGCTAAAGAGACCTGTTGTAGAGCTGGCCATGGTCTTCAGGAATCTTGAAGACTCAGAATAAGCAGGGGGAGGTTTATGTGAATTTATTTTTCTTTCGCTTTTCCGAGCCAAACAGCTCTGGGGATTGCCTTTTCTTGTTTTGTTTGCTTGTTTTATGTTCTGCAGATGAAGGATTTGCCAGAAAGGAGTGTAATTTGCCTTCCTTGACCCCTATCCTTAGAGGGAAGGCAGTGAGTGCCTGACGGGCGTGGGGGCGATCTGGCCTCTCCCTCTTCCCACATGGATGAGGAGAAGGGGCATTGGGACAGAGCAGGGAGCTGATGAATTACTGAGAAGATGTAGGAAGGCAGCTTGAAGCTCAAGGCAGCAAGTGCCATCAGCACAAATTGCTGTTACCCTTCATAAACAGAGCATTATGGTGATAATCCTGACAATTTAATTCAGTGCAAGGGCGAAAGACAGCGTGTGTTGGACTGTCACCGAGCCTCTTAAGCACTGCTCATTTCTGTTCCTTTACCCTAAGTCTTTGTAGCTTTTGACTTGGTCTGCCCAAGCTACTGGAGTTTGCTTTATTTTTTTAATTCTTAGCTTAATTTTTAAATCTCTTGGGTTTTTGTTGAGAATGAGTGTGTGGTGTGAATGTTGTTGTGTTTTTTTTTAATTTGTTGGGGTTTTTATTCCTTTCTTAAATGAAATTCCCGCTGGGTTTATTGAAATGTAAATACTTCATAAAATATGTATTTTGAAGAGACAAAGCATGAGATGTGTCCCCGCAGCCTTCAGCTGGTGTAAATGAGCAGTGCTCTGCTGGTTTACAGGGGGTGAGGATCTGACCCAGAGTTTTTTCCTAAACCCCTCCACCCACCCCAGCATGCATGGGAGTAAGTCCAGGAATGTTGAGAGTCGGAAGTAATGAGAGCAGACGTGGCTTTGTTCCTGGATGAAAATCCACTTCGGAATTAGAGATGACTGCCTTTGAAATTGGAAATCGCTCGCAATTAATTTTCACCGGTACCTGAAGCCTCTCCTTGGCTTCCAGTGTGGAAAAGCTGTGTTAGCCTTTGCCAAAACGATCTCACTTTGGCTCTGCTGAGATCAGTAATTCCTGTTGGGGCTCAGCAAAGCTGCCTCCTCTCTCTGCAACTTTCTGTTTGGGCTTTGTGTGGCTGGAAGTTGTGGCTGCCTTGCCCAGCTGTAAATGTGGATGTGCAGGCACGTGCACACTCATGTTTTCTTTACATTCCCTCTTCCTTGTTTTTTTTTAAAAAAAATCTGACTCCAAAATGTCCTGTATCAGCTCCAAGCACAACTAACAGATTTCCCTTCAAAGGGAGGAGGCAACAAGCAGAAGAAATGCGAGGTTCACTTTTTTTTTTTCCTTTATGTCTCTTCTATTCCCTTCAGCTGCAATCTCGCAGCGCCTGCCTCAACAGCTATCAGATAATTTCTTTATCTGCTAACGGCAGCCTAACTAATTTATAAAGGAAGTGGCATCACCGTGAAGGCACGAGTCATTTCCCTCCCTGCTCTGGGGTTTTGCTGTTCCCCCCTCCTGACTCCCTCTCCTGCTTCCCGCTGTGAACCCAGTTCAGGGATCTGTTTCTGGCGACGTGCCAGGCAAGGGGAGGACCCGAGAGGGGGTGACAACTCCGACAAATCAATGTCAAAGGTTTGACATTTTCATTCATAGCCGTGTCTAAGCAACCTTTGCAGGGGAAGGGGGAGGTCTGCTTTCCTCTTGCTTAAGTGGTTGCCATTTATGTTTTAATTTGCTGTTATACTTTTCAAAAGCAAACAGAGAAACCCTCGGTTGTCGTTTTATGCTCCATTTCCCTTTCTCCCCCATGGCTCTCCCGCCTTTCTCTGCATCTTCTGTGAAGAAATTTGTGCATGGGATGACCCAGCTGCACATGGAGGGGCTGCTCTCCCTTCTAGGGTATCTTATGGCCACTCTGGCCCATCCCTTCCAAGCTGGATGGCTGTTCTGCACCTTCTCCTTTATTACACTGTGATGCTGAGTTGGCTGAGGTTGAAAAGGCAGGTTGCAAAAGTAAGGGTATTTTTTACTTTAACTGGGAAGGGTGGAGAGCAGGTGAGGATCACAATATCCTGTCACACAGTGTGGCATTGATCCATTCCTGCTAGCCAGGTGTTGGAGAGCTTGGAGTGAAAAGAAGATATCTTTGTTGTTATAGTTTGTTTCTGTACTTTACAAATTGAAGAATACCAGAAATGCTTTCTTTCAGAAGCCACAGGCAGCTTTCTGACCATCTGAGATTCAGGAATCTGAGAACTGTTGGACCCCAAAGATTTCTCTTTTCCTTAGATTGGTTTAATCCCAAGTGAACTCCTTGACTTATTTTCTAGACATGACCTTTGCCCATTACTGAAAATTTGGGCCCACAGACATCAGCTTTTATGATCTGAGTAATTCCCTTGAAAACGGGACCCAGTTTGGATGCAGATGTAATATTAATGGCCTGGAGCTGCACAGCTGTTCCTGAGCTGTCACCTGGGGTATGTGTGCCCCTTAAGACAGTGTTAAAGAGGACAAAGAATTCCTAGTCTCCTGTAAATGCACCTTTAAGCAGGACTGCTCACTTGGAAATGAAGCAGGTTTGTAATCATTTCCATATCTGGGCCATAGCAGGACCCAGCAGTGTTTTGCAAGCAGGACTGGAGAATAAATCATCTGGTTGAGCCTACAGGAGGAATGTGAGTCGACAGAATGAAAATAAATGCCCAGTGTGAAGCCTGGCTAGGACAGCTGACTGAGTCTCCTGTATTTAAAAAAAAATAAATAAAAAAATGCTGTGCAGTCCCTAATGGGCTGGGCTTTGGCTTTGCACTTCAGATGAGAGGGGAGGTGAATTGTCAGAGCAGGGAAGGAAATCAAACTGTGTGTCTGGTGTCAGAGGTGGCTTTTGAGGCTGTAAATGAATTGGAGGGTGAGTTTGTCCAATGGGAAGTGCCTCTGAGCTTATTCTGAGCGAGGCAGCAAGGTGTGGGAACCAGGTAGCATCCTGGGGGAGAGGAAGAGTGATGATGTGATCACAGGGAAGGAGTCTGCAAGAGAATTGGCTGATAGGAAAAGTTCCTCAGGGTTTTGTTGTTACCCTCTGAGCTTGAGTTGCTACGAGGAGCTGTGTCTTTGCACACCTTTAGTTTTGGCTCTTTGGTTTTGTGAGCATGGAAAAAAATGTGTGTAAGCATGAATTATCATCCTTTGAATGAGGGTTGAGCACTGTGTCTCATTCCAGAGACTCTGGAAGCTAAACTGGAGGAAACAAGATGTAGCTGGAGTAGCAAAAGAAGTGGAGCAAACAAGAGTAGCAAACAAGGTGTTTCCAACCTGTGGGTGCCTCAGTCAGTCTCTTTCTCACAGTTGCACAACTGTGTACAGTTGTTCTTGCCCATGGCATTGGCTGAAAAAAGAAATGTTGGACAACCCCTAGGCTCAAGGTGGAGGTTGCAGATCTTATTCTTTATAGTTACAGAATAAATTTACAAGGAGCTGATTCAGCTCTGTCTTGAGTTTTGTTTGGAGAAAAGAATAACCAGGTGCTTCCCAATTGTTCTGATGCTTCTCAGTGCAAGGAAAGAAAAATTATGAAAATAATGGAAGTGTAATCCAATTTATTTCTTTAACCAGTTCTTGTTTGAGAGCCAAGGAGACTTACAGAGAATGGAAAGTCCACCATCAGTTGTTTTGATGCTCTGCTAGAGTTGGAGTGTGTGTTGGTGACTTAAAACAGTGACAAAATTGTGGATGAAACTGTGTCTCTGTGCCACTGAAAGCAGGAATTTGGATTTTCCAGTAGTTCCACTTTCAGGGGTGATGAGGGAGTATCTGGGCTGTGTATTTCAGGAATGAATTCTCAAGCTGAACTGTGAATCTCAGTTGTTTTGTTCTCCATTACCAGTCTGTGGCTCATTCCACACAGTCTTTCGAAGTAGGAGAAACAGTAATTTTTTGTCTTTGTTGCTTCAGTGTTTCAGAGCTGAAGATGGAGAAGGTGTTAGCAGTCCTGGTGAAAGATGATCGTTTCAAGGTGCACAGACCAGGAAGCAGGGTGAGTTATTCTGCTGCTTTGGAACTGCTCCAGTTTTCACTTGCCAGTTCAACATCACAAGTTTTCCTGCCTTAGCATCTGTCTTTACATCCATGATGTCAGACAGTGTAAATAATTATAGAACTACTTTATATCACAATTTTTCAGTCCTTTGTTGTTCCTGGAAAGCAGTTGCTTGCTAACTTTTTGGCAAATAGCTTTGTAACAGACAGGAAAGGTTTCTGGATGCAAAAGCTCTGTGTTTCTTCCTGCACAAGGTTTCTGTTTTTCCTGTGTTTTCTGCAGTAAAATAGTGTTGGAGATGACAAATGGCTCTAAACTTCTCTGAAGAAATGAGGGAAATGCATTTGGTGATGTGTTACATGTGGGTTTTTATTATCTTTATTTACTTGGAGCCTAAAACAAAGCTCCCTGGGTTGACAAGCACCTTTCTATTGATTTGGGCAAGCTTTGGGTCTGCCTCAAGTTGCTAATTCACAGAATTCACTCATTTGCAATTGATGTCTCGGGTGTTGCTGTGCTCTGGCAAATTAAATCCTGCAAGAACCCACATTTTGAATGGAAGTCAAGAATGTGTCAAGCATGATGCAGCATGCACTCTTTTTTCCCTCTTGTTGCTGTTTTGCCTGCCTGTGCTTTTGTTACCCGTGTCTGAGGCGCCTTGTTCCCGGTGCTGGCTGGTGGGAGCTGTGGTGTTCCTGGTAACCGTGGCCTGTGAAAGATGTTCAGTGTTCCTGCACCTCACAGACATCCAGATCTGAGCTCTGCTGAGATGCTGCTCTGTTTAAAGCTCTCTCCCACCACTGCTTTGGGCTGAAATCAACCTGTAATGCCTGTGTTTTAAATGTCTGGATCATGGCTAGGATATCACCTCGTAACAAAGTTCAATTGTGCTCTGTTAGTGCAGAAATTATTTTAAATAGGTCCATGTATAAATACTTTCCTTTTGTCCCAAATATGATTATAGGGGCAGTAAGTTCAGTTTTCCTTTGAAGATTTTTTCAATAATTTCATTTATGAAGAAATTGTACTTTAAATGTTACTGACATAGGACAGAATATTTGCTGTTCCAGATGTGGGGACAAATGTTATTTCATGGGAAATGGGCAGAAAAGAGAACATGTTTTGTTCCAGGAAATGATGATTTAAGTTTTGAAAAGTGGCAGGAGAAAATGCCTTTTTAGCAACAAAAACCTAACCAAGCCTGTTTGCTACCAAAACTGCTCAGTTTGGTATTTCTGCCATGCTTCCAAATTGTCAAATGCTCTACACATTTAAACACAGAATTTTTAAAATACACTTCTTTTGGCTTTCTCCCTTTCCTTACAAGAAGCTCTAAACCCAGCCCCTGTTTGAAAGGTTTGGGCAGTGCTGCTGGGCAGGCCCTGCCATGCCAGGTGCTGCACACTGGAACTTGCACAGAAGGACTTGGTTCCTTCTGCTTTCAAAGGTGGGATTAAATTCCTCTTTTCCCTCTGACATCAAAGCAAGTGGGATTTTACTGTTGACTTCACTGGAGCTGAGATCCATCCACTGTGATTGTAGGATGGTTTTAATCTCTTGCAGGAAATTAGAAATACAGAATAACCAGTTTTTATGTAACTCAATCCGAAAGAATTGGGATTTAAGAACAGAGTTTCTCTTTATGGTAAAAATTCTGTAGCATTTAATGGGGATGGAATGATAGCAGTTCTGTCAGTATAAAACAGACTCCTTCAGGAATTACCTGAAAAATATATTAATGCAATCAAGGAGTTGTGTTTGTTAGCTCCATGTTTTATTTTGCCATGGAGGCTCTGAGTGGTCAGCTCAGAAACTGCAGGGGCAATTCCCAAGTTTTCAGGAGGGTTAATCTCTATTAAATTCCCTAAATTTCCTGCATGGACATACAATAAACTGGGAGTGCAGTGGGACAGGGAGGGATTGAGGAGGTGTCAGGAGGATCTGAACCTGATGCCATTGGGACATTGCCATTGGAGGGAGGTTCAGCTCTGCTCTCAGCTCTGCATGCTCTGAGTCATGTATATATTATAGTTCTGCACACAGGAACCTCATTATGATGCTCTTCAGTTCTCATTGCCTCAGCTCAAGTCCATTAGAAGTACCAAGTTGGAACATGTATTTTTTGGGCTTCTGTGTGCAGCCAGGGAGCAAGCTGAAGTGCCTGTAAAATGTATATTTTATATTTAGGTATATGAAATATATATGTGGCTATGTCTGGGCGTGTGAATGTTCACCTGCCTACAAAGAGAATAAATTTGATCTTTCAACTTTTATGGAGGGGGGCAAGGGGGACTTGGTGAGTTCTAGAGAAGGTGTGTGGAGGTGAGTAAAAAGTTGTTATTAAAACAAAATCCTTCATTTTGTTTTGAAGTATAATGGAAGCAGGAGATGTTACAGCCAGGCTTTTTGGTGGGTTTTCCCCATCTTTTTTTTTTTTTTTTTTTTTTCCTTTTTTAAGAATGAACTTTTTTACCTCACCTGGTCTTACTATGTTTCAATTTTTATTTTTTTCCATTATCCTGCTCTCTTAATGAAATCAGAAGTTTTCAGTATTTATCCCAACCTCTCAAACCTAAAACCTGCCATCTTTATCACTGGAAGTTGCCTTCTTCTGACAGAAATCCATGTATCTTTTCCTGGTGGAGCTGGAATTTTTGGGAGTTCCCCTGATGTCTCAAACTGGTTAAGTAACATTGCACCCTGACACTTTCCTCATGCATTTCTTCTTTTAGCTTATAAATATTGTTATTGTCCACAGTCATTATGCCAGTGGTTTGGGATCTGCCAGAACAGGCTTTTAAGGAATCACAAGGCAGAAAAAGTTCTCCTATCCCACTGTTTCTCAGTGATGGCAACAGTGCTCCTTATTTAACAGAGGGAACAAATTTAGATGGTGGGCAGATCAAGCAAATCTCTGGGGTAGGCTTTTATCTTTGGGGTCTTGGAAAAATATGCAAGGTCTCAAATTAATTGTCCTGCTCATCCAAATCAGGATTAAAGCTTGCCTGTGTGAGTAAAGCACATGGAATGGCTTCCATGCCCTTCCAGTAGTGCTGATTTATTTAATCTGTCCAGACACTCAATCATGGGCAGGTTTTATTTTCACAGTTTGCTTCTGAGTCAGTTTTAAATTTAGATTTTTTTTTTTATTATTGGGGTGGGTTTTTGGTTTTTGGTTTTTTTTTTTTAGATGAACCTCCCTGGAAGACAGGAATCAAACACAGGGGTTTTTTCATGCCCATTAGGGTGCAATTTTAAAATGAGATCTGTCTCAAGGGTCTGAAGGGAATAAAAGACAAGGTGGAGATAGGAGGGGAGAAGCTGTTTTCTGAGGACATTATATTTCCTGCCATTTGCTTTTTTTTTATTTATATCTCTTGCAGTGACCTCACACTTTGAAAATTATGCATCTAGTTTTTTATCCCTCATTTTTGTCTCACTTTTTTTTTTTTTTAGTTTTTTATTTTCCCCCAGCACCAGGAAGAAGAGATGCCGCATTTTGAAACCTAAAGGGGGGAATAAGAAAAGTCCTTTGTAATATATTGCCATATTATCACTAAATCCCCTGACAGTTGTGACACAGAAGCAAGTCACCTGTCACTTAAGCTTGAGGTCTCTTTAATTTTCTCCTGGAATTCGCACCAGGCTGTCTTTAATTTGAGGCCTTTATTGGAATTCTGAAACCTTTCTGCCTCCCCGGTGCTCAGATCTATTCTGAGTGCTGTTACAGAATGTATACAATAACCAACACAGGGATTCAGAGGGGGCTGAAGCACTGTTTATTTAACACTCTGGAGGGATTTTCGTGCTTATTCAGTCCTGGCTACCCAGCTTTCAATATCGCTTTGACAACCGTTATGCCCTTCTCATTAATTTTAAACAGTTAAAACACTGGAAAAAGAGAAAAAGTTTTCATTATTAAAGTGCTTTACTTTTTAATAACAGAGGATTCTGTCCGCCAGGGGAAAGGGCAAACCTCACTAATTTCACATTCATATTAAAAAGCGCTGGGAAGGTGACACTTGGTGCTGCCAGGAGGCTTAACAAAAGGCAAGTGCTGGGGGCCCAAAGGAGCAGGTGGGGCCAGAAAGTTTTGTGTTTCACATCGGTGGAAACTTGGTAGTGCCAACGAGGAGTGCCCACTTCAGACAGGCAGCTCCACTTGGGGGTCACTGAACCTCTGCAGAGGCCCCTGGGCTGGGTCTCAGCTTCAGGACACACCTGAAGTCAGAGGCACCTGTGAAGGGAATGTTCAGAAAAGGCAGGAAAGCTGAGGAAGGGTCCAGAGAATAAATTATGTGAGGAGCAGCTGAGGGAACTGGGGTGGCTGAGCCTGGAGAAAAGGAGGTTCAGGGAAGACAGTTCACAAACAGGAGGGTGCAGCCAGGTGGGGATCAGGATCTGCTCCCAGGGAACAAGGACAGGAGGAGAGGACACAGCCTCAAAGCTGTGCCAGGGAAGGTTCAGGTGGAACATCAGGAAGAATTTCTTCACTGCAGGCGTGGTCAAGCATTGGAATGGGCTGCCCAGGAAGGTGGTGGAGTCCCCATCCCTGGAGGTGTTGAGATAAAACCAGACATGGCACTCAGTACCATGGTTTGGTTGGCAAAGTGATGATCAGTCAAATTTGGACTCCATGGTCTTGGAGGTCTTTTCTGACCTAAATGATGCTGTGATTCTGTGAGATAGGTTGTGAGTCTTTCTTGAGGAGATTGGGAGACAGCAGAGACCAGAAATCTGGGAGAGTTCATGTGCTAAAATAGCCAGGCTGTCTGTGGAGATGCAGGTGGACAGCCAGTCCAGGCAGTGAGTGAGCAGGAGCTCCAGCCCCATGTGTGTTTGCTTTGTTGAGGAATTACCCAGTGGCTGGAAGCTGTGGGATCCTGAGTTTCAGAGAGGGCAAAGTGCAGGGCATTTAAACTACATTTGAGTTCTGTGGGTACATTTGCTGTTGGGTACAGGGTGGCACATCTGGGACAGGAGAGCATTTTGTGTCAGGTGCTGGCAGCCACAGGGTTTGGTTATGGTGTCAGTGGGATGTGGCTCCTCTGGACTGGCAGCAGCACAGAGGAAAGAGGGGTTTGCAGCATTATCATGCAGATCTGCCAGAGAAGAACAGGATTGCTGCCTTGGCACAGGCCAGAGAATTCCAGGAGCTGGAATTTGTATTCTGTCAGCCCTGCTTGGATGAAGGGTCTGACCAGTATCAAGTTGCTGCCTTGGAGCTGGCACTCTCACACTTGGATGCTGGTTCCTGTCTGAGTCCCACTGGAGAACTGTGGCCCTTTTCTGGGAGAGGTGCACATCCATGGATGCTTGGCTTTGCACTTTGCTGTCAACTTTTCATCAAAAATTTCACTTGTTTTCTGGTCTGCATTTCCCTTCTCTGCCTGGATCCCTCAGAGAGGGAGGGAGCCTCTCTTCTCCCAGTAACAGCTTGCTCCCAGGAATGTTTGTTTTCCATTTCCTGAACTGCATCCTACAGTCTGATCCCAGGAAAGCTGGAATACGTGCAAAATTGCCCTTTTGGCTTGAGGAAGTTTATTCTGTCGTGCCTTTGGTGCAAGGGGCTTGTCCTGCTCTAGAGGAGCCAAGTGATGGCAGTTCCAGTCAAATATGATGTGTTGACAGTAAGGAAACTTCATGTTGAAATCCATGCTGGAATTCATGAGTTCATTTGGTTGCCTTTGTTCACAAGTGCTGAATTTGGTCTCCTCTCTGGAGCTTGGGGGTGATTGTGAATCTCGTGGTCTCCTGCCCTAGGTGTTTTGGGGAAGTGCACAGGGGAACTTGCAGTATCACTCTGAAACTATTAATGTAGGGTCTGGGGGGAGTTATTCCAAATAATTCCAATGGAAACAAGCAGTGGGACCTGGCCTCTTGTACCTGGAAGAAGTAAAAGAAAAAGGGAAGGGAAAAGAAAAGCAAGGGGAAAAAGATACATGAGAGATGTTAGAAAACACAAAATTAAAACTGATTTGTTCTCCCCACCACACGGCGCTCACTGGCTGCTCTGATTTTAACATCTTTATCTGGATGATTTTTTTTTTTCCTCTAGTAATATTGAGAGGATTACCTTTGTTGGCCCCTGGGTAGTTGCTGTGTGATTTTACTGTTATTAAATCTATTGTAAACTGCTTCATTATTCCTGACTCAAATTCTCTCTTTCCTCTAATCCTCTCGCCTCCCTGGTAGAAATCCTGTGGCAAGAACCCTCAGGAAGTCCGGGAGAGAGCCACGGTCCTGCAGACAAAATTTGAAAACTACGTCCACTCCAGCGAGGGGACTGTCCTGTGGGCAAAGAAAGGTCAGTGAGTTTCCTTCCACTTATCCCACAGGGGCTCACAGGAGCTGCCAAGGTTTTCTTCTGGGGCACAGCATCAGGGAAAAGGCCTGGAAGAAACATTTTGGGGCCGTTGGGCTCTGCAGGGGGTTGAGGCAGGCCCAGAAGGCTTTGTGGTGATATTAAATGTTAATTTCTGGCATTCCCATATTACGTGCAAATGAGATTTAGTCTTGCCTTTCAGTGGGATTCACATCTGAGGGCTTTGACCCAATCACAGGAGCAATCACAGGGTTGTGTTTGTTGTGCTGGGAAGGGGATGGGTGACTTCCTCCACCACATCCTACTGCAATTCCCTTCAGATGCCTCCAGTTCACACCAGGGGTGAGCTTGAAGCCTGAAAGACAGGATGCAACACTGACCAGGAAAGGATCTTGGACTGGAACTGGTTGTGTGGGATGGGAGATAAAAGAGAGAGGGACAGCAACTCAAACAGACAGTTTTTAGACTTGCTACACAAGCAGCTTGCACCCATTTTCAGGTGTGTGGTGTAATTTTCTAGCTGCTTTTTTGAATACACAATCTCAAAGCGTGTGACTAATGTGATCAGAATCCTTCATTCTGCATGGATGAACTTCTTGCTGCTCCCTTGGGTTTTCTTGTACCCTATGTAAACTTCTAACCTGAAATGCCTGTGACAGGAACAACCAGAGAATAACTCTGGTCACACCCAAAAAACCTCTCTGGTTCCTCTACACCCAGTGTCACTGCACATGCCCACCCACACACACTTGTTGCTGACCTCAGCATTAGTAACTTCTTTAGCCACAGAAAAGAAGCACAGAAAGTACATCAGGAAATGCTGAAATGTTGTGCATCCCATTTATCTTGTAGAGGAGCACTCCACCTCTTTTTCCAACTCTGCTATCTACATATGCAAATTTTCCACTGCTGAGTGGCTTCCATAAGCCCCTCTTCCTCCCCTCTGAGCCAGGCATCATGAATAATTAACATGGCAGCTGGCTTTTGCTTTCATGGCAGACAATCAATTGGAAACTGTGCCAGAGATGCATTTGTTTCTCTCTCTTTTTCTGTTTTTCCCCGTTTTCTGACCTAGTCAATGTTAATAAGCAGTGTTTGCACTGCAGCCTGCATTCAAAAGGCAAGTGGCTCCCTGCCCGCTCTCCCCTTCTGGCCTGGGTCCCATGTTTTTCACACTCAAATCAAGTGGTTCAGGGAAGGTATTGCCCTTCAAACTTGATTGACTGAGCAGCAGTGAGATGGGTGGGAGGAGGGGTCTGGCTGAAGGATTAATCTTATTAAGAGTGGAGCCCCTTTTTTAGGAAGTGGAGGATGCTCATCCTGAGGCTTTGGATGGTGATAGGTGCTTCATTTTGGAGCTGTGGGGCCAGAAGGAGCTCAGGAGACTGGTCCTGTGTACCCCTGAGTTACAGAGAGGGGAAGGAAGCAAACCCTGCTTTCCTTCTCCTTATTTCCCAGTTGTACAGCCAGCAGTTGAACATTTTGCCTCCTCCTTTCTGTCCTCAGTGCCTGTGTGTGGAGAGGAACTGCAGAGCCACAGGAGCCCAGGGCTGTGGCACAGCACTCAAATCTGTGATGGTTTTGGTGCATCCTTCCCTCCTGCTCCCACCTTCTCTGGCAGAGTGCCTCCCAGTTTATCCAGCCCTGCTGAGGCTGTGCCCTGGGGCCAGTGCTGGGAGCTGGCTGCCAGCTGAGAGCCTGGTGAACAGGTTATGTCACCTGTGTCCCTTTCATATCTCATTACCCTCTGGTCCCCTGTCTAAAGTAACAACAAACCAGCCCATCTAACCCACATCATACATAGGACACGCTGGTTTTTTTCTTTTCTTCCTTTGATTTTCCACACTTTTATTTCCTGGAGAAGGATGGGGATGAAGAGGTGCAAAGGACCAATCTAAATCTTCTGTTTTGTATGAGTACAAGTCCAAATCCCTCTCCAAGCCAGTACATGTTACCTTTGACTTGTGTTGGTGTGGCAAAAGCTCTCAGCAGCTCAGGCAGTTTGTTCCTGTGGCATCGAGATAAGGAACCCTGTACATGAATTATGGCCTGACCAGCACTGTTACCAGGCTTTGTGAGCTGTTTTCCTAGAGCTCTGTCCCTTTGATCACAAAATCATAAAAAGAATTTCAACTTAAAAAAAAAAACAAAACAAAACAATAAAGCTTTCAGTATCTGGCCACTCTAATAGCACATAAAAGCCAGAAAATATGGCTCTGGCAACACTAAGAGGTCTAAAGACCTGATAGTAAAGATTTTTTAAATAATCTCATCCACAAAGGTCTTCATTTCATCTCATGGGTGCTGTAATGAACATCTCAGCTCTGAGCTGCTTGGAGGTGAGGCAGTTTCCTGGGCTGGGATTGTGACCTGCAGCTCCAGCCAGGCTCTCAGTTCAGCTCTGGGTTAGTGCCTTGCAGCTCTCCCTGGTTTTGTGTGCTCTGACTCAAAGCTGGATTTGGCAGATGTCTGTCCAGACTTTGGGAAGAGGGGAGCCTTTGACACTTGGATTCTCTAACTCTGATCTGGGGAGTTGGTACCAGCAGCTTTTCCTCTCTGCACAGCCGTGGGAGGTGAGCTCAGCCTTCATAATAACAGGATCTTTAGTATCAGCCATTTCAAATGCTGGGAGGCAGACAACTGTATTAGCTCCAGTAGGACTGAATTCAAAGTGGGAGCAAGTTCCTAATGTTCCCTTAGAAGAGTTACACCTTCTCACAGGTGAATTTGATGGATAACTTTATGAAAAAAAAAAAGGCAGAAGAACAGGGTTTTTGAGAGCATTTGAGCCAGTTTATAATCCTTCAGAAGGATGGCCTTCAGACGAGACACTGAGACAGTATTTGGAATTTAGCATTCTCTTTTTTGTGAAAACACAGGCCTCTTGGTGCTCAGAAGCCTCTGAAAGAGCAGCATTGTGAAATTGGGAAGAAGGTGCAAAAAACTCAATCTTTTCTTCTCATCGATTGGGAAAAGGAGTTCACTTTGCTCAGTAAACAGAGCTTTGATGGATTCCCTGGGTCCTTCCAGGAGCTGATCTGCTAAAATGACATTTTTATTACTGTTCATAAACTCCAATCTCCGGCTGCTGCCAAGAGATTAGACATAAGCTGTGGGCAAACTTGCTGGTCCGGTGGCTCAACAGGCAAGGGCAGGAGAGGTGAGAGTTTAGAGCTCACTGCTGTCAGGAGTGAGAGGGAGAGGAAGATGCAGGAGGTGGTTTGGAGTGAGGGCTGGGGGGACACAGGAGGTTTGGCAAGCAGAGGAGCAGCAGGGGATTGAGGGGAGGCATTTTCTGAGCTGCAGTTTCTTTCCTGGAAGTCCCTCTATTCCCAGAGCAGGGGCCAGCCCGGGTGTAGTTAATGTTAAGGGATGGGGAGGAGCAGAGGTAGTGCTCATATTAGTGGATGATTGTCTTTAGAGCAATGAGCCCTGAGGGAAGGGCATTACAGGAATATAGAGATGGGAAGGGAAATTTGCACACAGTTCTATTATTTTTCCCTTTTGAGAAGGCGAGCTCTGTTCTCAGTGTGCTGATGAGTCAGGAAATCCATCCGGCTCTCAGATATTTATAAGGGACTAGCTGGTAACTGGTGAAAAATGCATGGACTACTGGGACTCTAATATCAGAGAAGTCTTCCTGTGCCATCTCCATGCCTCTCTTTCTTCATCCCTGCATCTCTGTTCCCACTCTCCTCTTATCTGCTGCCACTCAGTGTCAATGACTCTTGAGAGATGTGCTACAAACTCACCTTGTGGCCAAAGGGGCAGCCTTGCAGGAGGCAAACCCAGTGCAATTCAGCAGAGCTTTGTTTCAGTTCCTAACACATCCCCAGCACCTACCTTCCCCTTTTGGGATTGTACCAGTAGTGTGCAACCTTCACAGATTGCTAACATGCTAACCTTTTCTGCCAGCTGCTGACCAGAAGGTGTCCCAAAGGACCAGACTGATGTCCTTTCAGCTGGAACAGCTGAATCTTTAACTGTGTATATATATAAATGCAGCAGCAAACAGAATTCACTGGTGTTTTTCCTTCCCCTCAGCACTGCAGTCTTTCCTTTGTGCCTACACCACCTATCCCAGCAAACTCAAGCACATCTTCCACATCAAATCTCTCCACCTGGGTCACGTGGCCAAGAGCTTTGGGCTGAGAGATCCTCCCCAGAACCTGATTGCAGGCTCAAAGAGGAAAACCAAACCAAGACCAAAAAGGTAGGTCAGTGTGATGTTCCTGAGCCAAGGAACGACAGGTCACACACTGTGCTTCGATCCTCAAGGTGATTGGGCTTGCTCCAGGAATTGAGTGTAAATCAAAAAGCAAATGTGTTGATAGAAATGAGCCTTCTACAAACCTGGACATGTAAGTACTTCTGCCAAAAGCATTTCTGCAGAATCCTGTGGGATCTCTTCTGAGAATAGTCTGCAGCAAGCCCAGAGCTGCAGCTCCAGCCCCTCTGGTGTGTGCTCAGGGCTGTTCTGGGTACTCCTGTGTAAGGAGCTAGAGACTCCCTGATGTTGCTGGAGGAGCCCTTAACCCTCTTCTGTGGAGGGAGCTGAAGGTGCTCAGTTCATCTGTTCCTGGCTGCTCTGAGTTGGCTCCACAGGACAGATAATCCTCTCTTTTGGGATCACAGTGCTAAGGACACTGTCTCTTCCCTAGTGCAGTGGCAGGATCCAAACTTTGGCCTTGCCAGTAAACCATTGCAATAATTCAAAGGAGGAAAATCTTTCTTTTTCAGCATCAATTGTGACTCTTTCCGTGTAATTGTTGCTACAAACTCTGTTAGCAAACCTTAGCCATGCAATTAAAGCACTAATCCACATAATTGGCTGGGCACTTCCCTTGCACATGCACCTATCCTGTGAAAAGAAAAAATGTAAGGGGAAGGGATTTTAAAATAAAAAGTTGGAGCCTGCATTGTCCTGCTTTCAGCAGCCACCAGGGACAGGCCACTGCTCTGCCTCCTGCTCCAGCTGACCCTCCTCAGCAGATGGGCAACAGGATGGGAATGCCCCTGTGAGCAGGGGATTTAACGGAGCTTTATTTCGGGAAGAATAGCCTGATTAGCTGATAAAGAGCATGTAAGATGGTATGGGGTGGGCTTTGATGTCTTGCTGGCCCAGCAGGGTGTCAAGCTATGACTGACAGTAGCGTGTCATAGGATTACTTGGCCTGTAACAATGCCTCTCTCTGTTCCTGTGATGTTGCTACTCTGTTAGAGCTACTTTTTCCCTTGTTACAAACCTCTTTTAGATGGGAGTTCCTCCTCCCCAAGTCTCCATCCCATTATAGCACAGACAAGCTCAAGATACAGTAGGTATTTACACGCAGGATGTGTGGGGTTGGGGGATGTGGAGTTGTTGGAACAAATGGTCTGAGAATGATTTGAGAGCTCATTTGCACGTGGATCACAGAATTGCAGCTCAAGGAAAGTGGGCAGACTTTGCACAGCTCCCTCACGGCTCAAGCTCCAGATCTCAAATCCGGGAGCATCTGCAAAGTTAAAACCCTGCAAAAAATAGCCAGAGTTGTGATGTGCAACAATTGTTCCTGCCTGTGAAACTTGGTTCTAATCAGCTTTCTCTGTGTGTGCTTAAAAAATAAATAGATAAAGCGAGAGGGTATATTAGTATTTATAGGATAGTTTAGAGAAAGTGAATATCAATTCAAATTCAGTTTGCACTCGCATAAATCCAAGATAATGCTATTAACTTAGAGAATTGCTTTTGATTTCACACTGACAAAGCAGAAAGCAAAACTTAGCCTGCCATTTAGAAGACAAATGGTTTCTAATTGTAAAATGCAGGGCTTGAAATTATAACAGCACAGTCACAGAGCAATCTTTTTAATTATATTTCTCACATGATGCTGTGAGTGTTGGTTGTTGTATTACACATTGTCTCCCAACATCCGATACTGGTTTTTAATCAGGCTGCTCACTAAAGCCTCATCTCTCAGCACCTGCCTAGAGAATAAAGAGCAGGCACTCCAGGTTGAAAATGGGGTTAAGGCAATCATTAAATGTTTCCTTAAGAGGACAAAGAAAACTTTTCATTTCTTTTGAAGTCTCCTTTTGTGCCTCCTTGGAGAGCCTGCTGGAGGAAGGTGAGACAGTGAGAGGGAGCAGCCAGGTATGTGATGTTTCAGTGCTGAAACGTGGGAGCAGCCCTCTCCTCAATGCCCATGTAAACTTCCAGGTATTTTTCAGAGGTCTTTGTGCAATCCAGCTGTCCCCTTAGCTGCAGTGGATCTCATAAAACCCGACCTGAAGACAGAAAAATAATTGCTGGCGGTGTTTTTTGAAAGTTGCAATGCTGTGTTTAGGTGAGAGATGAGCACACGAACCAGATACTGCTTATTGAATTACAGTACATCAGCTTAGTCAGTGTCTGGGCTCATTCTTTGACTGCAGGGTAGAGGCAAGGAAGCTGATCCCACTTCCATTGAGGGATTAGCTGTCCTTGGTTCACTGTGGAGTCGCAGCATGCCGGGGCTGACAGGCCAGATAGACTTGTCTTTTGACTGCTTCACAATGCAAGTGCCAAAGACCCACTGCCATTCCACCATGCAGCCCTGTGCTGCCCAGGCTTGTGCATTCTGGATCAGTGGGCTTTCATGGGAATCTGTGGCAACTGAGGGTCTGCTTTCCCTTTGAAATCAGGAGTGCCAGTGTGTGCCCCCAAAGGCTTTCACTGCAGTGAGGAGTTGCAGCTTAATTTGGCTTTCTTGTGAGTTCAAGCCATTACAAAGAAAGATGACTCTTTAGTTCAGCTGATTCTGTGGAACTTCCTCCAGCAGGAATCTCTGATGCAAGAAATGCTCAAAAAGACAGAATTTACTTTTGAGTATCAAGAATTGCTACAGCATATGCAAAAAGTGATATAAAAACAAAGGTGAAAACCCCCTTGTGCTTCAGTGTTTAAGTCCAACCCTCAAGTAAAATGGGATCAGGAAGAGGTGTTTGAGAGCTGCTGTCCATCATTATCACAGTGCCATTGTTCTGATGTGGAGATGGGCATGGCCTGAAGGTTCTGGCTGCAAGATCACTGTGTTAATTCATTCTTCAGCATGGTCAGATAGAATCAGACAACTCCTGGGAAGCAGACCTTGTAGCCCTGTGTCCTCCACATGGAAAGAGCAGTAGTTTCATTTGCCTTCTCTCCCTCCTCACATCCTTGGTTCCACTTTTGAACATCTTGGCATTGACAATTTTGTAAAGACAGGGTTTGTGACTCAAGGCTGCAGCTGGGCTTCCCTGCACAGCAATTGTCTCATCATTAGAAGCACTCTGCTTGCCAGTTTTTATGTGCACATTTAGAGCTTTCCTGATTTCACTTAATTAGTCAAAATGCAAGATTGGAATTCTGCCCACTGGGAATTTCATTTGGTTTGGGCAGTCTGCTCTAGAAGCCAGACTGGGGCTTGGGTAAGAGCATGTATCCATGGGCAAATGGAGCCAGAAATGAGAGTAAGAGACATGGCTGCTGTGAAAGGAAACATCACCAGCACTCTTCCCTAAGGCAGTTCAGGGACACAGGTGAGTTCTGGCTACCATATCACTATGTTATAGAAGAAGTTCTCTTACAAAGTTAAAGTTTTATAGCTGTAAAATCCATTTGATTGTTTCCTGCATACACAAATGCCCTTTATTACTGTCCTGTTCCTGCAGCACAGAGCCTTTGCTACATCTCTGATCAAGTTAACAGTGTTTGCACCCAGAGCTGAAAAATCTCTGTGCTGGGGGCTGTGCACCAAAAATTACCATCTCTCTCTAACTGAAATATATTCTATCCTCTAGCTGGGAAAGGGCCTGACAGAAGCAAGAATCCTGGGAGGTTCCCAGCCTCCCAGTGCTGCTTTTGTCCTTTTTCCATAGGGTGAAGGCCAAGGGTTGGCAGTGAAAATGAGACTGGGGTTTCTGTGTGGCTGAAATGACTTCAGTAGGGCAAGGTGGGCTTTGCTGTTCAGCACATCCCAGTGTGGAGACCACCCTGCCCTGAGTGTTCTGGAACACTCATTCTGTGAGCTTCATGCTCATTCTGGCTGGGTAATAATTTTCCTTGATCTTCTCAAGCGTCTGCATCAGCTGGGAACAGAGGACCTGGGCCATCTGTTGACCTGTCGAGAGCAGTGTAGGATTGCTGATGGATTTCTTGCCCCCACTCTGCAAAAAACAACAGCAGCAAAACCAACCCAAACAGGGTTGTGTTGGCTGCAGATGGTTCATCCAGTGCTGTAAGTAGGAAAAGCAGGTGTTGCAGCAGCCTTGGTCCAGAGGTAACCCAGCTCTGCTGCTGGCACAGTGTCAAGGAGCTGTTGGAGATGCTGTCAGGCAGATTGATAGTGCAATCCACATTGAAATGTTTCCTGATAAATGGAATGGCCTCCTCAGGTCTCCTCCAAAGACACACCATGACTTCTGGGACTATGCATCAGAACTTCATCCTCCTCCTTCCTCAGCTGGAGCAATTTGGGAGCCTTTGGTTGCTGCAGATGCTGGGAGTTGGGTAAAGGTCGCTACACCTGGGCACTGCATTGCAGCAGCATCTCACACAGCAAGACAAAGGAACAGGCAGTGATGCCAGCCAGGTTGAGAGACACCTCCAGGAACAAGCTCACTCACCACTGAGGCAAAAAGATGAGCAGAGGCATCTTCTGAGCCAGCAGACAAGAACCAGGAGATCAGTCCAAACCATTCAGGTTCAGGTTTCCCCAGAGATGGAGGCTTGGGAAACACCAGCTCCACTCTGTGGCTCCCGAGTGGGGAAGGGGAGCAGCATGCAGGGAATAGCTCTGTTAGTGGGTGTAGAAGGAAACTGAAGCAGAGGAAAGAAGGATTTTACTCTTTCCTTCACTGGACACTTTTTCTTCCAGATGTTCCTTTCCTGCCTTTTCATAATTCAGTGAGGTATTTAGCAAGATTCATAAGTTTCTCGTGTTTAAACAGTGAATAAAATAATTCCAGTTTTCTGGAGAAGAGCAGATTTATTTTTTTTTTTTTTGTCTTTAAAACTTTGGCCTGGTCTTTTCCAGCCTTTCAGGAGATAAAAAAGTCATCTGGGGACAGTTCTTCTGTTTCCTTATTGTCTCTCTGCTGGGGGTCTTGGTACCAGCTTTTGTGAGGTTGCAGCTTAATTACAGATGTACACAGGCAGTTCTAAACATGAGTCTTTTTATTCCTTCTGTCTCAGTAAACCATAATACCTAGACATGAGATCACAGCAAGAGATGCTGATAATCCATGTGTTTTTTTCCAGTGATGGGAGCATGGGTTCTGTCTGTGTTGCAAATGCATCTTTACATTTACAGCCTTTCTGTGAAGCTTTTTGCCACAGTATCACCACACAGCTCCCTTAAATTAACATGCCACCAGCCCTCAGCAATGTGGAAAACACAGGGAGCTGGGAGAATGGCCATGGAGGCCAAAGAGATTAAATACCTTGCCTTAGGATGCTCAGGGGTGAGTGTTAAGGTCTTGCTCAGTTCTCCTGGGCTTTGTCTCATAACATCAGTGAGGGAAGGTGCTCTGAGGTTACCTTGCTGCTCTGGCAGAGCCCCAGAGACTGTCACCAGTTGGGCAGAGAGGGGAATTTACAGCTTTACAGCAGAAATCAGGGCTCCTGAGCTGGTGCAGTTTCCTGGTGTGCTGTCACTGTGTGCTGGTGCTGTTCCCTGTAGCTCTTCCATCTCATGGTTAAACGGGGCCTTAACAGCTGCTTTTCTTCTGTCCATGATGAGCACAGGTTCCACAGCACAACTCCATTGATTTTTGTGGCCCTGGGTTAGAGGGAGAAGGCTCCCTTTTCCCTGCATCCCTGCTTTTCTGTGTACAGCTGATCACCTCAGCAGGGAGTATTGATTTACTAATTGGGCAGCAATTTCACCTGATTGATAATAAAGTGTTGGACATCCTCCCTGCTGAGCTGTAGCTCAGCCTGGAGCTACTGGTGGATTCCTTGTCCTTTTGCAGCAGAGAGTTCCCTGTTGTTAAGTAAACCAGTCTGTTGCTTGGAAACCCATGAACTACTGTAGGAAATACTTGGAGACAACAATCAAAGTGTCAAAAAGGAACTTTACCCAGTTGTGGAGGGGGCTGAGCAGAGGATCCACCTGCACAGGCTATGGGAAGGGAGCAAGCAAATACCCCAGGCAGCCAAGAGTTCACTTCCCTTCTCTTCCCTGTGTTTGGCCTATTGAATGCATCGATCAATCATCGATCTGCAGCAGCCAGAAATTCTTCCTTCAGTGCCCAGCGTGGGTTTGGACACCTGAAGGGACTTGGAGGCAGTGCTATAAGGTGTCACCTGTAGGACTGCTGAGTCCCTGTGTTGTCACCAAAGCTCACTGGTGAGGCTGTGGGGCTGCTGTTCAGTTCCCTCGTGTTCAGAGGGACAGACAGCTTTCTGTTCTGCTTTTCTGGAAACACCTGAGATCTGTTACAGGTCCTTACTAGAACTTGCTCGAGAGGTGCACTCTGGAGGTGTTCAAGGCCAGGCTGGAAAGAGCTTGGTTGGACCTGATCTAATGAAAGGAATGAGATGATGTTTAAGGTCCCTTCCAACCCAAATCAGTCTGTGACTTTGTGGTGATGAGGAGAGTGGGAGATGCCAACACCAGTAGCTGTGGACACCCTGTTGTGCCCATGGGAACGAGGTAGGGTCCTGCAACAAGAGATTGTATTTGAAATAACTGAGGGTGAGATTTGCCCACAGTTATAGAGCAGGACAGTGGAAGAACTTGTGGTGGGAAAATGCTGAGTGGGTTTTTATATTTACAGCTGTCAGTTTAGGGCTGCAGGGATAACCATATTGGAGTTTGGTGGCCAGGCAAAATGCAGCTACCCTTGAAAAGCCAGTCTCTGGAGAGGAGGCTGTGAGGTGCATGGATGGCTGCAGGACACTGCAAGAAAAGAAATTCTGTTGGATGTGTTTGGTTTAGACTCATGACATTCTAATTTTTTCTCTGGTTTGTTTGGGAGGGGGCCATGGTTTCAAGTGCTGGATTTAAGCATTGTTTATAAAATGTTTCCATTATTCAATGCCATTGGGTTGTCAGGTGGTATTATTATTATTATTATTATTAGTGTTATTATTATTTCCAAACTGCTGTGTCACCTCATTCATCAGCCTTCAGGCACACAAGCTTCCCTCCTTCTCCCCACCACCCCTGCACAAGCATTTGTACAGAACAAAGGCTTGCTTTGAAAAACGCCGTGATATTTTGCCACCTTTGTGAAAACCTGTCACAACAATACCTAATTCTGCATGAGGCAGATTTTCAAATCAAGCCTCAAGGAAAGGGAGCTGTTCCTTCTCTAATGTGCAACTGTCAGTGGTGTTGCATGAACCCACCCAACAGGAGAAGGGGTTCTTAATTCCTTAATTCTTTAATTCCTAATTCCTCTGCTCTTCCCCCTGGCCAGGTCTGACCTGCTCAAGAAGACCCATGGCAAACAGCGCCTTGCTGAGATCCTGTGCTCTGAATATTCCAGTGGGATGGACACTGCTGGAGCCAAGGTCAAGAAGAAGAGGAGAAAGCAGAGAAAAGCTGGCAACCAGCAGATTCCAACATAAGCCAGGCCCTTCCAGTCATTGGCTGGAAAAGCTGCTAGAGTGCCTCAGCTGGGGGTCAGGGTGATCTGCCAAATCAACTGAGGAGTGTTTCCATTTATCAGGCAAATGTAGGAGGGATCCTGGGGATCTTGGCCTCCTCCCCTTTATTCCATAGGTCCAAGTGGAATGGAATCCAGGTGTGTCCTGTTGTACTGCTGCAATTAAATGTGGCTTCCCAAAGATCCACCATTGTCACACTGGATTAGGAACAGCTAAGAACCACGACACAGACTCCCTTGTGAGCTGAACAGGAGAGCAAAGTTGTTTATTCTTGATCTTTAATAGACATGTTTGAGAAGGTCCGAGAGGTGAAATTGTCATTGGTCATTAAAGCAACACATCACTTCATTGGTTAAGTGAAACACCACCTGCTGAGATTGTTGTCCTGTACCAAGGACTGTTTGGATTCTTTCTCAGGCCAGAATGAGAAGCCTGTGACTCAGTTCCCTGTTTTTTGCATTTAGCATCCACATGCCATGTTCCTAAGATTTTTTTTTAGCAAGAAAAATAAAAAAAGGTTGAATATGATTTTCAGAGAAATGTGTGTGCAACATAAAAGTGAGACCAGTTTGAGTAGGCAGGAGGTGCTTTTCTGTTTAAGGAACACTCCACAATCCCTTCACTTGCTGTTTCCAGCCAGGTGAACATAGCAGAGGAGGTGTCACCATGGAGAGGGGAATCTGCCCTGTCCTGTCACTGTAAGGGGAGCACTTCTGCTCCTGGCTAATGAAGCCACATTGCTGCCAGCTCCTCTCCTGTCCTCTGTGCACAGGGCAAGGTCTGTGCCTGGTCACTGTTACTCAGAATCGCCACCTGCAACGATGCCAGTGGCAGGATTGTGGAGAACTCTTCAGTGTGATGACACACAGTCCCTTTGGGGCAGAGTTCATTGGCACAGAACTTCTGTCAGAGCTCCTGGGCTTGGGAACAAACGTTGTCATTGTGGGAAGGAGCCACACTGGAATCCAGCAGTGTCCTCCTTGCCTGCAGCGTGTTGTCATTCCTGATTATGTAACACAGAGGGAGCAGGAGATGTCTCACCTCTCTGAACATTAAAGCCTTTGCAGGCTCCTACAAACCCTTGCCAGTAGTGACCCAGCCTTTTGGGGTTCTTTGCCCTGCCTGGGCCTGTTTTGAGCTCATGGATTTTGCTTCTTGCTTTTCCTATTTGCCATCCATCTTGTTCCCATCAGACAATTGGGACAGTGGGAAAAGGGATGCAGGATGGCCCCCAGTGTGCTGAGGCTGGCATTTGTTCACCAGTGTGTGAAATGAAACCCAAACTGCCCTGGGAGTGGAAAGTGCCCCCAAAACCTGCAGAATTCCCAACTCCCCCAGCTCCTACAGGTGAGCACCCAGCTGTCCCCTCTCTGTTCCTCCCTTTGTGTCTTCCAGCCCCTCCTAGAACACAAGCACCAAGCAAGGCACAGGTGAGAACAGCACAAAAACAGCCAAAACACAACTTTCTTCTCCCTGCATGTGTCTTCCTTGAGGAAAGGGATGAGGAAGAGCAGCCCACCCGTGACCTGAGCCAGGCATGTTTAATGCAGGAGCAGAAAGTGCTCAAATAGTGGCAATTTCAGACGTCAGAAGGAAGAAAAGTACTGAAAAAGGAGTATAAACAGATGAAAATGATGCCTTGTAAATGCAAAATTGAGGGCACCTACTTTGGGCTGTAGTGAGTCATACAAAGGATTGTAGGAAAGCAGCAATCAGCCCCGAAGTATTTAATTTCTGAAGTGAAGGTAACTTTTGAAACCAGAATTTTTATTTCCTCCCAGACAATCAAACACTCTGATTTCACTGCAATACTTTTTTGAACACTTCTGGAAGATAATAAAAAGGCTCCAGTATCAAATTAACCATGATTTTGCAGAGAGAATGAAGTTACAAACATTTATTAGATTAAAATAAAATAGCAACAAAGCCCACCTGATTTTGTTATGAGAACTATTTGAAAGAGCAATCAGGTTTAAGGCAAATGTCAACTTAAACAGAAAAGAAAGCCCTGAGGATGAAAATGACTCAGAATGATGCAGGAAGTGCAAGTTTGGGAATGATATTTTGCATGAAGGGAAAATACATGACCTTCTCCTGGCTGACTGTCACATAGGAATTAATAGGGACTGCTGGCAAATTCATAACAGTAGGAAAAAAGACCAACAGCACATAGGTGAGAGACATCAGGAGATCACATTGCTGCCTGTATTAACTGGGCATGAAACAGTACAAATGGTTATGATGAATCAAGTGATTTTTTAAAAAAATATGAGTGTCTTTTTCTTTCAGCTTCACCATCTTTAGCAGACAGGGCTGGATGGCTTGTGTGATTAGGGAAAGAGAGAGGAGGATAAATAAATTGTTTAAAGACATGCACATGCACCTGAAGTTAAGCCAAGTTTTCTCCTAACAAACTTGAAGGCTGATGAGCAAAATGTGTTTGAATTGTGGCCGGGTGGGCAGGATGCAAATTCTGCCCTTATTTACACTTGGACAGCTCCAGATTGGCTCTGAGCTGGCTTCACCCTTGTGCACCACTCAATTCAGGAAGAACCTGGTAGGTTTGGGGTTGATTTTACTCAAATCATCATTCAGACAGGGCAGGGTGTGGTGCTCAGAGCTGTGAGCTGCTGTAGAGTTCCATCATTCCACCACCTGCAGCAGGACCAGGGTGTTGTGTGTGCTGAGGTTCCCAAATGCCAGAGGAGCAGCTGGGGGTGACAGTGGATTCCCGAGGCAGGGAGCAGGTGGATGCTGCCCTGAACTGCTCCTGAATTTGTTCCCTCTTGCTCTGAGGTGTGTGGTGTGTGCTGTAGAGGTCTTGGCTGGGTGGGAGCTGCCCTGCACGGCTGGCAGGGGAGGAGAGCTGGGTTTGGCAGTGTCAGTGGAACTGCAGCTTTGGTTTTGGCTTTGGTTGTGTTCGTTTGTCTGGATTGTGGTGGAGAGCGAGGGCCTCACTGCCCTGCAGCCTCAGATCCCTGGGTTTGGTCTGGAAATAGTGGCACTGTGTAACTTTTCTACAAAGCTTTTTGTGAGTCAGACCAGGGCTTAGCTGGGTTTGCTTTCCGTGCTCTCACACCCTGAGATTGCAGGAGATGCTCCTGTGTTTTCTCAGCTGTCTTCTGGCTCCATGTCCTTTACCTGTAGTAGTAGTTCACATCCTGCTCCCCTCTGCACCTGGAGCATCGTGAGCTCACACTGCAAAGCTTTGGATTGGGGAAAAAGCAAGGAGGTCACCTTGGGGCAAGGGTCACAGTTAAACACCAGGGGCTGGGTCAGACACAGGACAGCGCTGCTCCCTGACTGCTGAGAGCACCAGAAATAAGCAGGATAAAAAGCAACTCCTCCCTGTTTCCAACACCTTGCTTTCTCCATAAACCTGGGGAGAAGGAAAAGCAGCAGTGTACTGGGCTTTCCATTCTGACATGGTTTAGTTTGGTGCTTGGATGAAGCCATGGGATATCTTGACTAGAAACAATTCTGATTGCAAGGACTTTGTGTGTGCTGGCATGTCCAGCAGAGCAGCTCTTGCTGTGTCTGCTCTGAGGGTGCTGGTCCTGGTTAAGGCTGTGCCAGGAGGGAAGGAAAGTGGCCCTTGAGCTGGGTAAAAGCCTGGAAGGGACTGGAGAGCCAGGAGTGTATTTAGTCCTGGCAAACCCAGTACACTCTCTGGATCCAGAGCCTGGAGCTGACAGAACCCAACCAGCAGCAGCAGCTTGTCTGTCTTTGTACCCTGGAGAAATCCATGGAGCACAACTGCTGCAATACTCCAAAGGTTTCCCTGCTGGGACTGGTGCTTCTGAACTGTTACACTTTTTTTGCTTCATATAATTTCAACCCAGCACAGCCTGTCCTGCCCCTGGGGCCTTGCCAGGGCTGTGCCTGCCTGGCACCATCCTCTGGAAACATTTCTAACCTGCTCTGGGCTGCTGTAGGTGCAGGGCCAGTGCTGGTGGGTTCTGTTGTGGGACACTGGCTCCCATCTCAGTCCCTGCACACAGGCTGAAGGTGAGGTTGGTCCTTCAGCAGGTTTTGAGGCTGCTGAGATCCTCCCACACATGATGCTGTTCATGTGGCAGGTGCAGGGATCTCTGCTTAGAGTCTATGGTGTAAAACTAAACTGTTTTCTCTTGAAGCTTCACTCTGCTGTGAGATGTCCTGAGCAGCAGCAGCTCCAGCCCTCATGTCCCCTCTGCTCACTTTCCTTCCCACACCCAGCACAGCCATTTCTTCTTCCCAGGGTAGAGTTTTTAGGTATAGGTTTCCTCAGGACTCTGTCCTGCTTTCTCCGACACAGTTTGTAGCACAAACTGAACCCTGGCACTGTGTTATGGTGCTGCCTCAGACCCGCTGGTGCAGGGGAGTTTCCAGCTCCTTCCAGATGTGAAATGGCAAATTTAAATATTGCAATTACAGACGTGTAACGAAGTCTTGTACTTCATTAATGTAAGAGGAGGAATATGCTATGGCTACAAGGACAATTAAATATTAGAGAATGCCTTTGATTCACATTCCTGCTGTGTAAATGGGAGGAAGGTTGCTGTATGCTCCTTGCCTTTGCGCTCACAAAATGAAAAGCACACCCACTGCAAGTTGTCCTTTGATAGATTTTTAATATGATTTTAAAGAGTTTTGTTTGGCCTCATTCTTATTCAATGAGATTAATTTAAAGCACTTATCCCCTGGGTTTAAGTCAATCCATGTAGGATTTGGGACGGGGGTTGTTGCCCAGGGAGGGGGTTGTTTGCAGGCCTCTCTGAAAGACTCCTTTCCCACTTCATTAACCCCGAGCTCGGAGCGACCCCCCTTCCTCCTCCTCCTCCTCCTCGCCCAGCCGAGGCCCGGGGATTTACCAAACCCCCCATTCACATGCAAAGAACCAGCCCCATCCACAAAGGCCGGGGGCTCTCGCCCCCAGGCGTGGCTGTGCATTTGGCCGAGCCGACAATCGCCCTCCCCGAGGGGCTCCGGCGGGACCGGGGCAAAGCTCCCGGGACGGAGCCGGCCCCGGGGCATCGGGCTGGGACCCGGCCCGGGGAGCCGGGGAGGGGATCGGGAGGGACAGTGGGTGCTGGGGGGGCTCCGCAGACAGCCGGGCCCGCCGGGGGGAGCGGCCGGGGCCGGGGGGACCCGCAGCCCATCTGTCGGCTCCCGGAGCCGGCGAGCCGCTACCCGGCTGTCCCGGGCACCAGCTGCCGGGCCCGCTGGCCGCGGCCAGATGAGCGACACTTTTAAAGGGTGGAAACAATCCATTTTCCAAAGCGATCATTTAAAGCACTTAGGCAATTATACACTTAAGATTAGCGTTATTAATTCACCGGAGTCGTGGCTATCACCGCGCCGGGCTGTCCTGGTGTCCCCCGCTCTCTCCGACGGCTCCGCGGCCGGTCCCGCATGCTGGCACTGCAGCCGGGCCCCGGGGGGACACCGAGCCATGGGGGGACACCGAGCCATGGGGGGGACACCGAGCCATGGGGGGACACCGAGTCCTGGGGGGACACCGAGCCATGGGGGGACACCGAGTGATGGGAGATGGGAAAACTCTTTGCTTTTCCCTTTCCCTCGGCGGCGGCAGTTCCGCCAGAGCAAGCAAGCAAGTGGCGGGGGGAGAAGAAGGGGCCGGCGAAGGCGAGACCCGTTTGTTTGTAAAGAAGTTTTATTTCCACATTTAAAAAAGGGGGGAGCGGGAGCGGCCGCGGCTCCCCGAGTTCCCCCCCGCTCTCCCCGCCCGGCCGGCCCGGCCCCGGGATACAGACTGACAAGAATCACTTACACAAATACGCCCTCAGGGTTCACAAATAAATAATTCATATACATTTTGCACCGTATTTACATTCCACCGCGCTTATTTTTTTTTCTTTTTTCTTTTATCTTTTTTTTTTTTTAATTTGTTTTTTTTGGGGGGGGTTGTTTGTTTTTTGTTTTTTTTAGTTTTAGTTACAGACGTCCCAAAGTCTCGCTGGAGCCATCGGCCCGGGCCACCCCTCGGTCCTTCCCGGCAGGGGGACGGCTGCCCCAGGCTCGGGGAGCCGGAGAAAACGGGGAGGGAGAAAGCGGAGCCGCCCGTGGCAGGTGTGGCTCGGCTTCCCTGACTGTTCCTGGGGAGGGGGCGGAGAGGCGAAGCCCCCCCGGAGCATCCGAGCCCCTCCGGTGCTCCCGGCGCCGTCCCATGCCGAGGTGGGGGGCACGCAGCGGCCCCGCTGCCCGTCGGGGGCACAAGGGGGTGAAGGTGGCGAGTGCCCCGCGAGGTGAGGGGCAGCTCTGCCGGCTCCGTCCTGCCAAGCCTGTCCTTGATTCTTGCATTCTTTATATATTATTTTTAAAAAAGGAAGGGGTGGTCTCATTTATAATTTGATATATATATATATATATTTGGGGATGAGCGGGAGTCTGTCTCTTGCTCGCCGCCCCAGAGGTGTGGGGTGGTCCCCTCCAGCCCTCCGCCCGGTGGGTGCCGGCGGGGCTGCCCGGGCGGCCGGGGCTCACCGGGGCTGCGCAGCCCGGGGCAGGACACCGGGCAGCGGGGGCAGGGGCGGCGGGGGCTCGCTGCCGCCCTGCAGTCCGTGGATGAGGATGCGGGGCACCAAGGGTCTCTGGAGGGCGGGGGGCGGCGCGCTGGGTCCGCGGTACAGGTAGAGGGCGGCGCCGGGGTCCAGGTTGGAGACCAAACTCTGCGGGTAGAAGTAGGGCGAGGGGAACATCCTCTGGAGGGCTGAATAGTTGCCAGCCTCAGCCAGCAGCTCCAGGCCCACCGCCGTCTGCCTTTTCCACTTGGTCCTGAGGGGGCAAGTCGAGAGAAGGGGTCAAGGAGGGGAGGGACGCTCCCAAAGCCGCTCCCGGGCTGTCTTTACCCTCTGCATTCCCCCCTTCCCCAGGCTCTGCTCTCATTGCGCATCCCCGCTCCCACCGCTGCCTCCCAGGGCCGATCTTCCCTGTACGGCAGGGACGGGATGGGACGGGATGGGATGGGATTTGATGGAATGGAATGCAGACCCCATTAATGGGGGGGAGGGAGTTTATGTCCTTGGCGTTCCCGCTGCGACAGCCCGGGAGCTTTCCCGGGGGCCCCAGAGCCACAGCCCGGCTGGGATCCAACGGCGGGATGCGAATCCCGGCGATAAAAACGACGGCAAACATTTCAGTCCCTTCCTGGGGGTGTAAATCCCAGGTTGTCACACGACCCGAGGATGACACGGAGGATCCGTGAGCTGAGCGCGGATGCTGCGGCCGCCGCGATGCTCCGGCCCCGAGGCCGCGGGGCCCCGCTCCACCGCCCGGGGCTCCGGGACCCTCTCCTCGGGCCGGGCCGCTCGGGAGGCTGCGGGAGTCCCGCGGGGGGACGGGCGTGGGGCAGGGTCCTGGGGAATTCGTTTGCGGCATATATATATGTATATAAATATATAAATATAAATATATATATGTTTCTGTGTCTGTATTTTTTTATATGGATATATATCGGTATTAGCGTGTATATATATATATATGTACACACGCGTGTGTGTGTATGCCGGATCTGGTGGAGAAGTCCTGGCCCCAGGATGTCGCCGCCGGCTGCCCGGGCTGGCTGGAGAAGGGGCTGGGAGCGCTGTTTCGGCTCCGGCGTGTCCTTGCAGGGGGGATCTGGCGACAGGAGGGGTGATCATGCTGTCCCCCTCCGTCCCTAAAGTTCCCCAAACCCCCGACGTGGGGGGATCTTTGCAGATGGAGAAGTGGGGCTGGAAATGAGGGGGAGGGAGGGTAAAACCCTGGAGCGAGCGAGGGGACAGGGCGGGGGCTACAGCCGGGGGTCCCTCGTTTGGTGGCAGTGGCAATGGTCGGGGCTGGCGATGTCCGGAGAAAACCACGGAAGCCACCACGTTGCCGCCCTTTTACAGATTTGTCGCTGAAGCGCTAAACCTATTTCCACCAGTAAATTATTCATCATAATAATAATTGTGTAATTACTGTAAAGGGTGTTAATTATTGATGCCCAAAGCAGTAATTGGTATCTATTATTAATGGGCCGATGTGTTATGCTGTTGTGTTTAGTTGGAAGGCCGGTCCTGCCTCCCCACCTTGCCGGGGCTGGGGGCACCGATTGTCCCCCCCGCCCCACACCCGCTCTCCTCGGCATCGCTTTGCTGCCCTTGACTTTGGGCTAAAAGGCCTCGGGAGAGGCGAGGACGGACGGACACCGTCCCTGTCCTGGTGCCAGGGAGGACGGGGTGGTTGTGGGGTGCAAAGCCCTGCCCGGTTTGGGGGAGAGCGGCCGGGGAGGGGAGCAGGGCGGGATCCCGACGCTGTGGGCAGGAGGGAACGGCGCATTTTTACCTTCTGTTCTGGTACCACGTTTTCACCTGCGTGTCGGTGAGGTTGAGGGAAGCGGCCAGTTCCATCCTGTCCTGCACGCTCAGGTATTTTTGCCTCTCGAAGCTGCGCTCCAGCTGGGCCAGCTGATGGTCGGTGAAGGCGGTGCGGGCTTTGCGAGGCTTTTTCAGCCGCACCGGTGGACTGTCCCGGGAACTGGAGATCTCCCGGTCCCCTTCTTCTTTCACTGAGACAGAGGGAGGAAGAGAGCCAGATCAGAGCAGGAAGGGAATTGCCCTCAGAACAGGGGATGACCTGTGCAGGGGCTCGGGTCCGAGCCGGGCACGTTTGCTCTGCACCCCCGTAAATTTTAATCGGCTGCCCGAGGGAACTCAGGGTCTCCCCGAGCCGGGCTTGGTTTTTCCCCCGTCCCGAGGGCCTGGGATCTGAGCAGGAACGTTGGACTGTGCCGACAGAACCCCGGCCCAGACCCCCCTGATCCCCTTCTCCCCTCATTTCTCACTGGGCAGGACCTTCCTCTGGGTTTATTGCCCCAAACTCAAAAGCTTTCTCGATGCTTGGATATTTTTTCTTTCTTTTTCTATCTATTTTCTCTCTCTCCGTTTGTTTTTTATTCCCTTTTTTTAAAAAAAAAAAAAAAATCCAAAACAAACTAATCAAAACGAAAAACACGAGCCCACATTTTTTGAAGGGGAATGTTGTCGTGCTCGTCCTGCCTCTCTCCTCCGTGGAGAAACCTCCGTCCTCCCGGGGATGCTACCGGGGCACGCAACAAATCTCCTTTCTCCAGGGCTCACGAGATACTGGGGAAAGCACTTCCCAAACCCCTGCCCGGGTTGTTATCTTAAAAAAAAAGGCCAAACGAGAGGGGTTGGTGGAGGTTCGTTTGCGAGGTCGGTACATACACCCGGCAGAGCGGTGCGGGAACTTACGCCGCAAAATGTTGGAAGGTGATCGAAAAATTACGAAGCAGAAACAAAAATAAACGAGATAAAATAAATTCCTGCTCGTGCCCGCCTTCTCCACCCTCCTGGAGGAGATTATGGAGCAAATAGGCTCGATTTATACAGATCGGCGGCGTTTGGGGTTTGTTAGGTTTTTTTTAACAGGGTTTTATGTTAAATTTGCTGGTGGCGGGGGTGAGTAGGGACAAGGCTGGAGCCGAACGCGAGCTGATTTCTCTCTGTAGGAAGACAATAATCCGGTTAATTGAGCCACCGGGGAGTGAAAGCCTTCAACCAGAAATGCGGGCTCCGGCCGAGCGGGCAGAACGAGCCGGGGACGATCCTTGGGCTGGGAAATGCGGTCCCGGGTCCCGGGAAAGCGGCAGCCCCGACCCGCCGGACCCTGGCAGGGGGATCGGCCCCGCTCTCTCCCGGGAACGGCCCCAAAGTTTGTTCGGACTTCTGAGAGGAGCAAAGCGGGTCTGGCCTCCCGCATCCCCAGGAGAAAAATCCCCCCAGACCCCTGGGCTGACCCTCAGCTCCTAAAAAGTTCCTGCTCGCCAAAGGGCCGCAGGAACGGTGGCGACGGCTTCCCTGCTCGGTCTGCTCGGCCCCTGGCTATTCCTAGCTTAAAAAAAATTGAATATATGTATATACATATAAAAATATATATTCTAGGTTTTCCCGGCACTTTGGCCGCTGTGGGTTAGGCCCAGCTTCGCAGCCCCTTTGCGGAGTAAATCTGGGGCGTTTTGCCCCAGGAAAGGTTATTCCAAAGCGGCACAAAAAGAATTGGTCTGGGAGCGGGGATCTTCACCCGCTCCTCCACTGATGCGGGGGTTTTAGCCTCATTTAAACTGTGTTTTCTTTCCTATTTAAACCGGTTTCTGGATTTTTTTCCCCCCCGCTTAGACAGTTTTTTCCCCCCCTTCATTTAAGCAGTGGGGATATTTTACCCCTGATTTAAGCGGTGTTTCCCTCGTAATTTAAAGGATTTTTTCCCCCCCCATTTCAACGGCATTTGCAGCGTGGCCGTGGCTGTCCCGCCGCAGGGACAGGAGAGGAACCGAGGGGCTCCGGGAAACAATCCCTGCCCAAAGCCGAACCCCCGGCCCGGGCTCGACGGGCTCAGGGGGATGAGCAGAAACCGCTTTGCTTTTCTCCCCTCGCTTCTTTCGCGTCTTGGAGATTTGGGGCAAGGGGAGAAGAGCTGAAGGGATTCGGGCCGGGTGTAGGAGGCGAGAACAGCCAGGGTGGGAACCGCGGCTGCTTCCAGGGCCGGCCCTGCAAAGCGGTGCGGCCGATGCTTCCTCCCGGGGCACTTCCAGCCCCGGCACCGACCCCGGGCTCCATCCTTCGTTTGGAGTGAAAATCTCCAAATTCGTGATGTCCAGAACCTGCCGCTGCATTTGGAGGCTTAATTAGGTGAATATTTTTTTCCTCCATGAACCAGATTTCAGCCCAGCGGGCCCAGGGTGCATTTCTGGCCGGGACGAGGCTCAGCCTGTCCCCCTTTTTTTCCTGCCAATCCCCCCAAATTCAGCGGCCGCGCAAGCTGCCATCGCCTCCCTTTTCTCCGCCCAGCTGGACGGATACCCTCTCGTTTCCCTCACAAACAGTCCACGACCAGTTTACCCTGGGAAAAGTTTTTGCGGAGGTGGTGAGGGTGGGATGCGAGGAGGCACCCGGGTTGAACTGCTCCGAGAGGCGAGGAATGACCCCAGATCCCCCCGTGCTGTTCCTGTGCCTCTCCCTACCCCGACTGCCGCAGGGAGAGGCCGGGAAGGGGCTGCGGGGGCCCGGGAGGCCGAAGCCCCCTGCCCCACCGGCGCTGTGGATGCGGCCCGGGGCTCCCTGTCTGCACTGCTCGGTTTTGAACGATTTCCAAAATAATAATACAAATAACAAAAATCGAATCAAACCCCGCCGACTGACTTGCTCGTTTCTCACCGGAGCAGGGGAAATACCCGGCAAATCCGTGATGATTTTATTACGGTTTTGGTTTGGTTGGTTTATTTGTTTTGCTGGATTTTATTCGTTGTTTTTTTGGTCTTTTTGTTTATTTTTTTTTCCCTCGCAGGCAGAAATTCGTCTCCGCTTCTCCTTTCCCCGCGGGTAGAAGGGCACAGCCCGATCTTTGCGGCGGAAGGCGGCCTCGGAGCATTCCCCGGGCGCGTTTAATGAGACCCCTTCCACCGGGCCGAGCCCCACCGAGCCCCGAACCCCCAAGTTTCCCCAAGTTGGTGCCGACCCCTCGGTCATTTCGGGAGTGGCTGATCCCGTGACCCCTGAGCGGGTCCGCAGCGAGATCACCGGGACACCCCCGGGCCGCCCTGCACAGCCCAGCGGGGCAGAGCCGCTCTTACCTTTGTACTCCGAGTCCGAGGAGGAGCTGCTGGTGTTCTTTTCCATTTTCTCCCTAAAATCCTCGCCGGGCTTGGTGGGGATCCTGCACGCCGGCTCCTGCCCGCCGTGAGGTCCATTTGTGCTGGAGTAAGGCGCGCAGGCGGCCAGGGGCTTGCAGTCGGCCAGGATGTCTCTGATGAGGAAGGAGGAGGTGACGGTCCGGGACTGCGAGGGAGCCGAGACCTGCCCCGGCTGGAGATGCGCATCCAGGCCCGGCCGCGGCACCGCCGCCTCCAGGCACTCGCGGCCCGGTGAGCGGGGCGAGGGGCACCCGCTGCTGCCCTCCGAGCGGGGGCTCAGCTCCAGCGGGGACCGGCCGTCCCCCACCACCGGGTCCCCCTTGGGCACGGCCGGGCTGCCGGCTCGGTGGGAGAGGATGGAGTCGATCCCAAAGCCGGTGGAGCCCTCCATGGCCCCCGCGAGGTGCCGGCGCTCACACGGGCATTGGCGGGGAGGGCGCGGCGGAAGCGGGTTAATAATGATAATTAACAATAACAGGAGGGAAAAAACAAAAAGACGAAAGGAAAAAAAGAACAAAAACGAACGAGGTAAAAAGAAAAAATAAAAATTTAAAAAAAAAAAAAAAGAGCAAAGTTCAGTCTGGGATCCGGGCAACAATTGCTGCAAGGCTCTCTGAGGCGCCGCGCGTTAGATCCAGGGCTGCTCCGTCTTCAGCATCGAGCCCAGCTGCACTCACAGACAGACAGGAGAGGAGGGGAGAGGGAGGCAGAGTCAAACTTTGGCCGCGAAGGGGGTGGGGTGAGGGGGGGACGAACCCCAACCTCACCCGGGGTCCCGGCCACCCCACCCGTGCCCGGAGTCACGGCGGCACGGGGCTGGGGGGCAGCCCGGGGGTTTCCAGCCGGAGGTGGGGAGGCAGCGATCGATAGTGAAGGCTTCGCAGCGCTTTAACCACTTAATGATCCAGAAATCAATGGGGAGGGCGAGGGGAGGGCGGAGGGGGTGGCCAGTCTCCGGGCCGCCGCGGCGCCCCCCTTCCCCACCAGCACCTCGGACAGCGCCGGGGGGAAACCGGAGTCACTCCGGAGCCAGCAGCACCTCGGACAGCGGCGGAGTCGCTCCGGAGCCGGAGGTGCCTTCAGCACCTCGGCCAGCGGCGGGAGCTCGCCGGGGGGGAGCGGGGGAAATGGGGAGAAAAGCTGAACTTGGGCCGCTGCGGCTGGGGGACCCCCGCACCCCCAACACACCCCGTGCCAACGCGCCCATTGGCCGCCAGGCGTTTTGGGGGATGTCACTCCCCAACAGGCGACACCTCGGAGCTTGATTAACGGGAATTAATTGTTGCCCGGATCCCCGCGCTTTCCGGGCGGTTTCCGCCCTTTTTTGCTGTCATTAGCCCGCTGATGGGGTCCTTAATGGGATGATTAGCCGCGGAGGGCGGGGGGTGTGCGTTGGGTGGGTTATCGAGGGGTTACTGCTTTCTCCGTGCCTCCCCCCGCAATGAGCTGATCTGCCGGTCCCTCCCGAGCACGGAAAGTTTTGCTGGGCGTCAAAATTAAAACAAAAAAATTTAGGGGGAAAAAAAAGGGTGGGGGGGAAGAAAAAGCACCGAAACCTTCCCAAAACCCCCAGCACTGAGGCGGCTGCTCTGAGCCCGAGATGAGCTTCGGAGCTGCGAATTTCGTTGCATGTCCTGGAAATCGGTTGTGGCCGAGCAGAGACGTCCACGGGGACGCCGGGGAGCCGCGGCTCCTGCCCAGCGCTGCCGGGGCGGCGAGGACCGGGCAGCGCTCTGCCCGTGCCCGGCAGGACCTACTGGTGCAACTGGGAAGGGACCGTACTCAGAGGGGAGTTTTTTTCTGCCGTCAATCGCATTTTAAATAAAACCCCGATGGCCTCAGGCAGGGCTGCCCCGTCCTGCCTGTTTCTGCCGGAGACACCAACTTTCCTCCCTCCCGCCCCGTCGGGGTGTCTGCTATTGTTGTTCTCCCAGGCTGGAGAGGGACAGGCTCACGCAGGATTCCCACCTTCCTCGCGGTCAGACTGGCTGTTCTCTCCTCGAGGGTTTATTTAGGGGCTTTTCCCGTGGATAGACCCTTCGCCGCGGCGATAGGAAAATGTCCACACCCGGGTGCGTGAAGCGGCGTCACTTTAAAGCGATGTCACTGGTTATTTCTCAAATACTCGATTTCTTCTGTTCCCCACCTTCCCGGCCAGTCAGCTGCATCTTGTCCCTCTTCCAAAACCGCCCTTGGCTGGCAGCTTGGAGGCGACCAAGGAGGGGAGAGCCCCCCTGGGGAAGCCCGGCTGCCAGCTGTCGGGCAGGGCCCCCAGCACCTCCTGCCCTCGGCCCTGCACGCTCGGGGCCGGCTGCGATCGGGGCAGTGGAACAAAAGAACTTTAGAGGAGGACAAACCCAGGAACAAAATCAGTATCAGTCCCGGTCCCAGCGTGCCCACTCCTCGGGGATAAAACACACCCGTGCTGGGCGCTGCTCATCCTCCCTGTCCCTGGGTGAGGAGTCTCTGCTGGTGCTCTGCCCTGTCTCCCTCCCAGCACAGAGACCCGGGACCGGGGGCCAGGTCGGTTTTGCAGTGTCCACCATCCACAAGGCTGGGCCAAGTGTCCCTTTGGGCTGCACCAGAGCAGTGGATGTGCAGGAACTGGTCCTGGTGAGAAACGGTGCCAAGACACCGATGGGGTTTGCCAGCTCCTCGCAGTGTTTGTGTTGGTTCTCAGACTCTGGCAGCCTCCCAGTTCAACCAGGAGACCACGTTTGGGTTGGAAATTTGCACTGGGATCAGGATGAGTGCTGAGGTTGCATTTGGGACCAAGAACAGGACTGGAAAAGGCAGCAGAGCTGGGAGTGAGATCAGAATCAGGATTTGGATCAGCCATGCAGGGACAGGTTTGGGTTGGTGAGTCTTGCTCTTGAATAAAGCACCTGCCTTCAAATAACTACAAGGAAATCCCCAGATTAGACCGACTTCCTGGTGATGTGCAAGATTTCGGGAGGTATTTGTGTGTGGGGTACAATCCTCATCCCAGAGCAGGTTCTGAATTGTGCCATGCCCAGCCAAGGCCCTGGGGAGAGATGTGTCACTCCTAAGCTATACTCAAGGCTCCCAGCAGCTACAGATACACTTCTACTCATCTTCTAATGACACTAAAAATATTATTATTATTAATACTATAATTTCAGAACTAGACTCCCCAAGGCAGAAATGTGCCCCATTCTGCTCATATGTGGTGTCCCTCCTACATAACCAGACCCTGGACAAGTGGGATTCCAATGATTTTTCTGTGGCTCCCAGCACAGACAGGAAATCCTGTGCACAGACCACTGAACAGTGCACACTCCTTCCCTCTGTGTGTCTGCCCTTAAACCCTGATTTTCAGGCTGCTCCTGTTTACAAATACATCAGTCAAGAGATCTCTGATCCCAACTGCATTTACAGTCACCTCCTCACAAGCCTCAGTCACAAACCAGGGGTGGATTTAAGACTGGGACAGCTTTGGGAGTTGCTGTTCATGCCACCCCCATGGGTGCTGCTGATGGACAGGGCTGGGCTCTCCTGGTTCCTGTCACCGGTGCAGGTTTGGCCTTGGGGCCAAGGGGCAGGGCTGAGCCAGAGGCTTTGGCTGCGGGACCCCTTCCACAGCTGCACCAGGGGATGCTGAGCTGTGGTGACTGAGCAAGAGTTAATCCAGAAATATCTGCTGGCGATGCACAGCCCGGTGTCCTGGAAGGGACCGGCTGAGGGAGGATCCCCGGAGGTTCTGCTGCACCCAATCTCCTCCTGAAGGCCGGCTAGGTGCTCGGGCAGGCCGTGCCCAGCGGGCGCAGCGAGGGATGCTCGGCGGCGACGGGCTCCGCTGGGATGCTCCGGTAAGCAAACGAACGCATCGTCAGGAGAGAGAGGAGGGCTGGGCTGGGGGCAAGCAGCAGAAAGGGGGAGGACAGGCAGCCGGGGCCGGCCGAGCCGGGGAGGAGCCGGCCGGGGAAGCTGCAGCAGCGGCGGAACCCCGTTACCGGTGGGTGTCACTGCAGGACAAGGAGCGGGGGCGGCGGGGGCACCGGGACCCCGCACGGGGCTCAGCCGGCCCTGGGGCAGCGGGACCCGCTGGCTCACGGCTCGGGCCGGGCAGGGTCGGGGTGCGGGCGGCTGCAGGGGCGGGGATGCTCCACCCTGTCCCTCCGAGCTGCCACGCTGGGGACATTTGGGGCACGACCTTGCCCAGCATTTCGGTGGCAGCGGGGCAGATCTGTGGGCTCTGAGCTGCACTGAGAGGTGTCTCCTGAACGCACTTTATTTATCTGATGATTTTCGGGTTTCTGTTCTCTTTGCTGGTTCCCTGTGCTTGTCCCAACCAGCGGCTCTACAGGGGCTTGGTTCACAGCGTTCTGTGCCAGCTCTTCCCAGCCAGGCAGGACATTTTGGAGGTGCTTCCTTCCCTGAGCACACCCCAGGGACCTCAGAGGCTGCTGCAGGAGGACACAGACGCTGTGGCTGTGAGCTGGATGTGGCTCCCAGCAGGCAGAAGGACAAACCTCATGCCTGGATTTCTCACACTCTCATAAACAGTGTCATTTTTAGCAAGACAAGTCATTTAAGGCTCAGCTTCCTCCCTCCCTGAGGAGGTGGGAAAGGTCTTTGGTTATAATCCACCTCTGCCAGCTTGGCAAACCCTGCTGTTATCCCCCTCATGAGTTTAGATGGGTTTTATTTAGAGACCTGTACTAAAAAGAGGCAAACACATAGCAGGGTTTTCCTGATGTGGAGCAGGTGATTTTGTTCCTCCCTCAGCTCAGGTGTGGGCAGGGTGGAGTTTGTTACAGCTCCTTCCTTATGAAAGGGCAGGGTGAGGTACAAGCTGCCCTAAGGAAGGGGTGTGGGAAGTGCTGGAGCAGGTACTGGTGAGCCATCATTGTCCTGTGGGGTAAGAAATCTGCCCTTGCAGTTTACTTTGTTGTTTCATCATTACATGAGCAATGTAATGTTCTAAAGAGCTCTTCTCTTTGAGGTTTGGCTGGAAATCTGAGGAGCAATGAGCCCTGAGCTCAGCACGGGTTCTTCATGTCCTTTGGCTGCTGTGGCTTTGTGTAGGGCTGGGTTAATCCCAGTGCCAAGGTGTGGGGGGCAAAATTATGCTGGCACATCCACCTGAGCTCAGGATGCAGTTGGGACTGCCCAGCAGATGTCACCTCCCAGAGCTCTCCAAGTGCCAGTGGGAGGGTGAATATGAAAATTGGGAGATAATTTGACTTAAAAAGCTGGTAAACTCTGAGCTGTAATGGTAGATGTGAGAAACAGACTACATAAGTGTTATTAATTATTCCTTTAGCAATAATGGAGATCCACATTTTAAATAATGGTATTTTTAGCCCAGTGGTATTTGAAGTGAAGTGCTCTGTTGGGAGAAGGTGGATTCCAAATGTGCTGGTTCCTGGCTGAACCTGTGTGGTCACGTGTAGGTTTGGGTGCTGTGATGTTGAGTTTGAGTTGGTAAGGTTTGAGTTTGTTCAGTGAGTGCTTGGAGAGGCTCAGCCCTGAGGTGCTCCAGGCACCAGCAGCTATTGGAGGGTGAAGTGTGGAGCTGGCTGGAGCCACCTTGAAGCAGAGGCATTGCCTGTGGTGAGCCCCCAGTTTGGCAGGTGTTTGAATTCCTTCACACAGGCAAGGGCTTTGCTGAACCAGATACTGATGGGAAGCTTTTTTTTGGCAAAGAAATGAGGACTGATGAGATATTACAGATTTGATACCAGCTAGGATATGGCTGCATCCACTCTATTTGTCCAGAGCCAGCAGGGAAGGAGCCTGTCCTGCCCTCCTGTGGGGCTGTGCTGGTGTAAGCACTGCCCTGTTCCTGAGCATTGTGAGAATTGTGCTGTGCACCTGACACAAAGCAATAAACAGGCTGAGACAGAATTGTTCCTCTTATATTTATGATTTATTTGGCTATATCTGCATTAGCATAACTCTGTAAAACCTGAGAGAAAGTCTATTGCATGTGAAATCCTGGGGTCTGAGGGCTGTGCCCAGCACGGTCCTGGCTGTGGGGCCCTCTGGGGAAAGGGACCACTCACAGGCACCCCTCAATGGGAGGCACTGAGAGCCTTTTTACGGGACTCGGGGTCTGGAAAAGTCCTGAGATGAGGCTCAGCCTGTGAGGAAAGGAGCAGAGAGAGGATTGGTTACAGCCAGGAGCCAGCCACAGAAAATAGGTTGAAGTACAGACAGGGAGGAGACTGCAGATTGCACAAGGGCTTTGGCCTGATTGGGAGATGTTGCTCCAGCTGAAGTTAAACACTTAACCTGCTTAAAACAAGGAGTAGCTTTCTGATTGACTTCAGGAGACTCTTATTCTGCTCTAGCAACAAAACCCTATCATTTTATTGTGGTGTGTTTGTTGTCTGACATTTTCAAAGGCTGCCATGCCCTGAGGTGGGTCCTGAAATAAATATGACTTGTTTTCTACAACACAGGACCTGGGTGCTTCACTGAGGGGCCAGGAAGAGCTCAGAGCTCCCAGAGGAGTCCCTGGTGAGGTCAGGGGCTCTTACACGACTGTCCCTAAAAACACAGAAGCAGCAGCTCCCCAGGAATCACCTTTGAGTAGGGACAGGATAAAAAAATACCCGTAACAATAATCAAAAAGGAAAGTAATTGAGGGGTAGAAAGGCCCCAGGAGCCTTTGGGGTGAGCAGTGGGGCTCACACACAGCTGTGGGCAGCAAACCTGCACAGGAGATTGAGTGAGACTGGAACATTTTCCATGGGGGACCACGGGCTCTGCCTGCCCCAGCACAATTCCCTGTGCCATACACCTGCCTTGTGTGGCTGTGCTGAGCTGCCTCCCGCTTCCCCCACCCTGCTCAGCCTGGCTGGATGTCAGGTTTTGCATATGTAAAAATACAGAGCAGTCTTTGCCCTGAAAAGCTTGCTAGTGATCTCATTAATCAAGACAAACAAAGCATATTTAGCTATTCCCCCTCTCTGGAGGAAGGCATTCAGGTACTTAAATATGCATTTGAGTGCCTAACTTCAGACAGCTGTTTCTGGATGTTTTTGCTTTCTCACAAATAGCAGCAGTGATATAACCCCTCTTGGGGAGGGAGAGGTGTGGAAGGCAGAACCAGGGGCTGCTGAAGTTGGTGGGTAACCCCAGAGAGCTGGCAGGGACAATCCCTGGTTGTTCCAACTCCAACCTGCCATTAAAGATGCAGCAGTTTTCCCCTTGGAGCTGGGATTGGTAGAAAAAATCCAGTGCTTGCAGGTAAGGACAGCTGAGCTGCTTCTCATTGAATTCTCATTGAATGTGCCTCTGCCTTCCTGTTGTGCTCCCTCATCCAGCAGTGCTGGGAACTGGGCACAGGGACATTGCTGCCTGGGATGGTGTTGATGCTATAGGAGAGGAAACAGCAGTTTATTCACTCTTATCTTGGTACAAAGCTCCTGGGTGAGAAATGTCCCACTGAGCCACAACTGGCAGTGATTGAGGTGAGCAGAGCCTTGAGGAAGTTGTGAGGGATGCCAGTTCCTGCCCTCATCAGGAGTGAGTGGGAGGCACCAGGTGCAGGACAGGGGCAAGTGCTGTTATAATAAATGAGAAACCCTCCCAGTCATTAGAGTCCAGATGAGGGTGGCCTTGGGTCAAAGGTCTTATTATCACAGACACTGGAGTTGAGCAGTCAATGCCAGTGATGAATCCTCATCTCTGGTTCTTCTAATTCATATTTTAAGTGATGAACCCAAAGGTACCTCCTCTAGAGACAGCTGATGATCTCTGTCATTACTCTGCTGCAGTTATGGGTGGCTATGCCAGGATTGTGTTTGGAGCACTGGCTGCAGCAGGACAGGAATATGGTTTGTAGGAAAAAGCTGAAAGGTTTTCCTTGCAGGATGATGGAGCTGCCATGGGCTCCAGCTGCTGCTGAGGAGCAATGCTTTGCTGCTGCTCATTGCATTTGTTAGTGACAAATGAAAGCCTGCAGGACCCTTGCAGCTGGGACATTGTGAGGTCAGTGTTTGCTTCACAGAATTAGAGGGGGAAGAAAAATAATTACTACTCCTAAAACTTAAATATGTGTTTGGGGGGCATTATCCTTAAGGTTTCACAGTTATAATAATGCATTAAATTGGAGGATACATTAAGGCAGATGTGTAATTGAGGCCTGATAAATTGCATGTGAAATGCAGAAAGGCCAAGCTGGTGCAGGGAAGTTAGAGCTCCCCTGATGGTGGCAAACCCCAGAGATCAAGCAGGGTTTTGTGGGCTCCATAGCTGCTGGGCCCTGGGAGCACCCCTGGGTGCAAAATAAACTCAGCTTATGGGGGGAGTTTTAGTTAGTAGAGTGGTATTTAATGGTTTGTGGTGTGAGAGAACCCATGGAAAGGCCTGAAGCGAGTAATGAACAGCACCAGGCTCTCCTCCCAGCCTGGAAGGATCCATGGGGACGTGGTTGTCCCTGTTCCTCTCCCAGTACCTGCGTGGCTCTGCTCACCTGCTCCCAGGCAGCTCCCCAGCCTTGCAGCATTATTCACTTTAACAACAAAGCTGCACTGGGACTCAGCCATGTTCCTCCATCATCCATTTGATCGAATCCTTTTAGCGGGTGACAAAACACTTTCCTGTGCTCACTTTACAGGAAACCAATCTCTCTTCTTTTTATTTTTCTTTTCTTTCCCAAACCCTCCTTCATTTACAGGAGTCTAACAAATCCTGGGGTTTATTTTTTTCTTTCTTTCTTTTTTTTTTTTCTCTGCCGAAACAACACAAAACGCTGGATTTTTATTTTTTTTTCGAGGAAAGGGAGGGAGTAAAATAAACAATACAGAGAGGTAGGGTGCAGACACTGACGCTCAGCACGCCGAGCATCCCTGTACAGACAAAATAATAATAAAATAAAATAAAACCCAACCCCGCGCGCGCGCACATCGGGATGCAAATGATTTTTTTTTCCGTCAGAGCCACCGCTTGTAAAGCTTGACAGAAAATAATGAGAAACACTAAATCTTTTATAAGGTCAACACTCAAGCAGCTGTCAAACAAGAAAAGAATTTAGCGAAAGATCCGCAAAAACTTCCATCGCCTCATTAAATCCAACAGGGCCGGGGCCCGGCGTGGTGAGGAGGCACCGGGGCGCCTCCGTTTTGTGTCGGTAATTTGTGGCGGAGGAAGAGCGGGGAGCAAACAGCGAGCGCCGAAGGGGCCTTGGGGGAGGCTGGGGAATCGTTAGTGCGCCAGGAGCGGCCTCCGCTCCTAATTGGAAGCATTGGGCATTATCAACGGAGGATTTGCCTCGGCTCCCTGACAGCTCTCTAGGCCTGGAATGATAGCCCACTTGTCAGTGTAAAAGACCATTAAAAACAAACCATTTTGATTTAATTGGAGGCGGTGTGCTGGGGGCCCAGGTGAGGCGCTTCATCAGCCGATGTTGGCTGCTGATGCCTTTTTCCTTCTGTATTGATGGCTTTTTTTCTTTTTCTCCCCTCCCTTTCAAAAACTGTCTAGGAAAGAGAAAGAGGTGCTGAAAGATCCTTCACAGCCGCATCGAGAGCGGCTTTCAATAGGGTTGTCAACAAATGCCATGACAAGTTAGAGAGAGGCAGGTACTTTTAAAACAGACATTATTCTGTCCAAGATGAGCTGTGTTCAGAGGTGAGTGTTGGATTATTAGGGTTACAAATAATGTGGCTTTTCCTGCCAGGAGAATGCTTAGCTGACTTAATGAATGGGGTTGATTTTTCTCTCCCCACCTTTCTAAGAACAGAGGGGAAATGCAGGACAAGGGAGCCTGGGCTAAATGATCTTTATTTGCTTCAAGCCCAGGAAGGTTTCAAACAGTGCTTGGCAATTTTGGGATGCTGTATTTAATGTCCCATGGTGATTTGGGTTGGGGTTTTTTTTTCCCTTCTTGAAAATAATGGCCACAGATATTTGCTGGGGTTCACTGGTCATTTGGTCTGGACAACAGCATGAGGAAAGAAGAATTAACCTGCTGCAGCTGTAACCTGGTGTGTGCCCCCCACCTCCCTGGCAGATGTTTCAGGGTCAGACCAGAGCTAGCAGCTTTCATACTGACCTCATGTTCTTGACATCTGAATCCTGACACTTTTCATGCCAGGGAAGAGTTTTACTTAAAGTTGTCTTGATAAATAGCATCTCTGCAGAGGTCACCACAGGGCCATGAATGAAACCCCAAATCCATGTTAAAAGCATTTCCATGGAGCTGTGTACTGGGAGCAATGGCAGGTGCTCACCCATAACCCAACACAGCGTGTGTGGTTTCACCCTGCCACAAGCTGTGAGCACCCAAAACCTGTTCCCTCATGGGTGAGAATCTCCAGAAGAGCAATGGGAATTGGTTGCCAACTGTTCCTTGTGCTGCCTTTGAATACTGGGGCTTGGTTGTAGGTGGAGCCTGCCCTGGAGATGAGCTAGGCTGTAAAGCTGCACAGGAGAGAGTTGTTTTCCTGTGTTAATCAGGAGATGTCCAGAGCAATAGAAATGACAGAGGAGTGATGGTCACTCTGTCTCTGAGGGAGACACAAGGAAGTGCTGAGCATGGCAGGTAATGGTTTTTATTAAGAGAAGTTCAATTGGGATAAGATATAAGAAGTTTTTTTACAATGAGGATGTTGAAATACTTGGACATGTTGCCCAGAGAGATGGTGGATGCTCCATCTCTGGAACACTCAAGCTCTGAGAAACACAATCTGCTTGAGGATGACCCTGCTCCCTGTGGGGGGAACTGGACTAGATGGCCCTTAAAGGTTCCTTCCAAGCCAAAATATTCTGTGACAGAGGGCAGCAGTGGGTGGGATGAGAGGTTGAGTGTCCAGGACACGAGGGCTAGTGGGAAAATCTGGATCACGAAAATGCTTTGCTGTGATTTGAACAATGGTATTGCTGGAACCTTTGGCTGTGGAGGCAAAACAAGAAAACCTCCAGAAGCTGCAAGGAAATGTAGTGATGGTGACAGGGGCCCAGAGCCTGCAGGTAGCCACGGAAGGGCTGTGGGGTGCGAGGTGACATCTCTGATGTGGCCCCAGAGGAGATGTCCAGGGATCATGCCCAGGGCAGCAGGGGCTGTGCTGCCTGTTTGGAACCCTGCAGGGTGTTGTGGTCTCTGTTTGCACTGTGCCTGCCACAGGCCAGCGCTGCTGCTTTGGATTGTTACTGCAGGGCTGGCAGCCACCAGCTTGTGTCACTTGGGCCACTGAACAACCATCAGCTGACACTGATTTTAATTCTTTTTGGTCAGCCAAAATCCCAGCTGAAGGGAGGATTGATCTGGTAGTGTGGTGACAGGAAGCTCTTGAACTTACTGCTTTATTTTTTAAGCACTATTTAGGCCCCAGGAGAGGAGTTTTATAACACTCCAAGTTCCAGAAGTTTTTTTGCCCTCAAACCCAGGAGGACCAATGCTGCACCTGAACAGCCAGCCCTGTGTGCTGTGTGTATCAAGCCCAGGTTATTTAAGCAGAATCTGTGGCTTTTCTGACAAGACAACAGCTGCAAGATTACATGAGCTGTGCTTGTCAGTTCAGCTCTATAGACAAAAATAGAGGTAAGGCATTAAAAAGAAATGCGGAACATTTTTGTGTGTACGTGTTAAACCTCAACTGTTAATTCTGACGAAGGATCAGGCTGTGAGCAGATATCAGATCCCTGGTGAGAATCAAATTCTGGAGCCCAGAATTTTTGCTGCAAAGTTTATACAGTGGGGATTCCTCTAATTACTTTCAGTGGAAATTTACCTGACAGAGCTTTCCCAGGTAATGCAAGGCATACGCGGGAGAGCCGCTCAGCCGTTGACAGAGCCTTTGATTTTGTGCCAGGTTGCAAATTAAGTCTTTTGCCAAGGTACCCGAACACTTGCTCGTCAATTGCTTATCGCTTATTCATATTGCGCGTTTCATCTGCTCGGGGCGCCAGCGCACAAAAGTCTTGTCCAAAGTTGCTGCGTTTTCTTTCCTTCCCCTTGTTTGGTCAAGTAAACAAGGCACCTGAGTGTCTCTGTGAGCTGGGATTCTCTAATGAGCAAAGGAAGAGCCCTGGTGTGTGTCAGTGACAGGAGGTGCATGGATCTGTTTTGACATGTTGGTGAATTCTGTCCCGTGTTGCTGCTTCGTTGCTATCCTGAATCCTGGAGCTCTGGAAATATGTTGGGGGTGGCCAGCATTGACTTACTGGTTTGGGTAATGACTGTCAGACATTCAGATGGAGGTGACTGGAGCCTCACCCCAGCCTGGCACAGGTGGAGATGCTGCATTTGGGCAGCAATGTCCTCTCCAGAGTTTGGCTGACACAATTCTGCCTGAGCCAGCAGGTGAGGAGTGACACAGGGACAGGACGTATCCACTGAACATAGGGGACAGGAGGCCAGGAGAATTGGGATTGTTCAGTCTGGAAAAGAGAAGGGTTTGGGGTGACCTGAAGGGAACTTAGAGGAAAGATGGGGAAAGACTATAAGAGCCTGGGATGACAGGACAAGGAAGAAAGGGTTCAAATTGAAAGAGAGTAGCTTTAGATTAGATACTGGAAAAAAAATTTCCCTGTGAGGGTGGTGAGGCATTGAAACAGGTTGTCCAGGGAAGCTGTGGCTGCCCCATCCCTGCATGTGTTGCAGGCCAGGCTGGATGGAGCTCTGAGCTAGCTGGTCCAGTGGAAGATGTCTGCTCATGGTAGGGGGGTTGGAATGAAATGATCTTCAAGGTCCATTTCTAACCTAAACCATTCTATGATTTGTGTCCATGCTGGGTGCCTGAGAGTACACTCCCCAGGAAATGTAGTCCCACATCTACAAATAAATCAAGTTTTGGTGCACAGTCCCAGCCATGCTGGCAAAACCTGAGCCCTGGAATTGTCACTTCAGGCAAAGCAAGGCAGAGGCTGTTTGCTTTGAGGAAGAGGAGGGCAGTAGAACCATCTTGCTGATGTGAAGAAGGAGTTAACATCTGCTTGGTTTAGTTAAAAAAACCCAAACATACAAACAAAAAAGCCACTTAAATGCAGCATCTTTCCCTGTGGAAAGGAATGGCTCCCTGTGACCTGTTTGTCTTGGTGAGCTGGGGAGCCCAGGAGACCACAGGCCAGGTCAGCCCTGCAGAGGTGACAGAGCAGGAGCACCTGGTGTTGGAGAGCCTGTAAATCACCCTGTTAGTTTAACAGTGTGGGCCATTATTCTAAAGCAGTGGGGCTGAAACCTAAATCCAAATGAAAATATAGTCAATTTGTCCATACTTTACTGACTGAATGACTGTGTAATGTCATGCAGCTCTGGCAGTGCAGGGAGCAAGCAGATGCAATTAGTGGGGAGGAAAAAGCTCCTTTATTTTCTTCTCTTCCACTTCTTGGGTAAGCTTTCATGGTGCCAGGGACTGAATGGAAAGCCCAGTTAAAGAGCTAGCAGAGTGCCCAGTTTCTGCAGCTCTCTGTTAGGGGTCATGGTGGAAATAAAAAAGTCCTTCTTGATGATTTTTATGGGCATAAAGGAACAAAATCTCACCTTCCTGCTGCCCCTGTTTTGGATTGTAACTCTTTCAATGGCTCGTGATGCTCCCCTCAGACCTAGAGCAGGCCAGACTGAAAGGTGTTTTTCCAGATTATGAGGTGACTGAGTGACCAGAAGATGAGTGGCTTGAGAATATCACACTCCTGCACCCCAAATCAGCCTTGGATCACATGGAAGTTTAAAGTGAGGCTGTGGTCAGGGCAATAGAGTCTCTGAATAATCTTGTCCAGAGTCTGGAGTATTTCCCAAGTCATGAACATCTTCTGTACTGGTCAGAGTAGGACAAAGACACCAAAAGCTGGTAGGAAATAATGTGCAGATGGAGTTTGCTAACAAGCTCTCTGTGTAGTGATATTTTTGTGGTTGCTTTTCATATTCTTCTTGCACATTAGGATGAGGATGTTACATGGATTAGAGGCAGTGTTTTGGTCAATTGTCACCTCAGTAAAGAGTGGGACATTGACTCCTGGAGTTGCTGGGTTAGGTCAGTCTGGCTTTCAAAACCATTCCATCACCTCTGTAGAACCCACCTTAACAGGAGTAGTTAAGGAACAGTTTAGAGACCACCAAATGTCTTTGGGAACCCTTAACTTCCTCCAGGTTGTTACTGCTTTTAACTGGGTAGACATTTATGGATGTTAGAGGAGTTATTTTTCTATGGAGGAAACCATGCACTGAAGGTCAAGTGAGTAACAAATTCCTTGATCCAAGTTCTAATGTGGGCTGTGTCTGTTAGGTGTGCAGCTGGGGAAGGGCAAACCTTCCAGGGTAAAGCAGAACTTTGGAAAATCTGCAGAGGCTGTGCAAAATGAGCTGTCCCTCTTCCCCAGAGGGAAGGAAGAGGAAGAAAGAAGAAAAAGGAGAAAGAGAAGAAGGAAGGATTTGGAGGCTTGAGAGCTGTGGCCGGGGCAGGAGCCCAAGCGCAGCCATGGATGAAACAAAAGGGAAAAAAGCACAAAGCAAAACCCAGGCTGAAAAATGAACAGTGATGGAAAGGTCTGGGGTGAGAGGAGCTCTAAAGAGGAGGCTTGCCCCAGTATCTCGTGTGACTCTCACAATCTGTTTAACAGCGATCGGTCATGTTCTCTTGCTGCCATCGCCGCAGCAGCAGCAGCTCCGAGCTGACAGGCAGTGGGGATAAATGATTACTGACATATGCTAATCGGGCACTCTTAGACAGGACAGTAGAGGAATACATCAAGGTGGTGCAAAGCACATTTCTTGGGCAAAACTCTCCAACTTGTACAAGCAATTTACCTTCAGGAAATCACAGAGCTTCTTTGCTGTTTTAAACTGTGGTTAGAAATCAACAGCAAAAAAAAAATAACCTAATCAGAAGAAGGGCTGAGAGAGAGAGCTGAGAGCTTTTTGCAATGGTATCTATCAATGCCAAAATTTATTTTGGCCATGCAAACTCCCTTTAGGGTTTCAGTGCTTTCACTTCCTGGTGTCTCCTTTCCATTCCACTGGTCCAGTTATTTCCCCTTCTCATCTAAAATTCCCCCTAGCTCTTCACTGGAAGTTTCCATATAATTTACACCACAAACAAAGCTAATGGAATTCTTACAAGTACCCCACAGCACAGGAGGTTGCACAGATGAATTCAGGGAGATGTTTAGATCCCATCACCAGAACAAGAAATCTTCACCTCGGCTCTTATTTGGATCAATTAAAGGAAGTATCACACACATCTCTAACCTGGCCAGACCCTTTGCTTTGTCTCAGGGTGAATATTGTCAATCAGGTAGTTTATAGAGGTATCAAGAGTGCAGGCTGTCTGGAAAGCTCTAATTCTGGGGTGGTGACTCTCCTGCTTGTGTAGGGCACTTGTAAAGCAAAGGGTCTGGCCAGGTTAGAGATTAAGCTTAAAAATGTTATAATCTGGGCAACTGCTGCCTCTTCCAGGGCTTATGGACAGCAAAAAATATCCCACCCTGATGTTCAAAAGGGGCTGATGGTTGAACACATTTGGGACCATTTTGAGGTCTGGGTCATAGGGAGCTTTGAGTTAAGAGTCTGATTCATTTGTGTGCTAAGGATGTTATTGGGGCACGTGAGCAAGGTTAGGAAGTCCCTGGTTTCAATCAGGTGCTTGTAGAGGCCCAGAAAAGTTGACTTTGGTCACGGGATGGGATGTGGGGGCCCATACCTTCTCGAAGCGCTGCAGGTGCCAGAAGGACTCCTCCTTCACGGGCAGCGGGTGCGTGCGCAGGAACGTGGTGCGGTTCTCACGCACCTCACCAGTCTGCAACCAAAGGGGAAACAAGAGTGGGCTCAAACAGCTGCACTTCCCTTGGCTGCAACCAAAGGTGAACAAGAGCAGGCTCAAACAGCTGCACAGCCATGCACCATCAGCTCTGGGTCGTGCAGTGCAGTGACACTGGGATGGAAGAGGCCAAAAGCTGCTTTGGGTGGATGAGCACAAGTGCATGATCTGGGAAGTTTTCCTTGTCCATGCGGCCAATACTGATGGTTAAAACACACCATCAGCTGTCAGCTCTGAGTATCTGCATTAAAGAGCATCCCAGGGAGGTGACTGCTGCCCACTGGAAGTCCTGAGCTGCAGTAATGGCTCATCCCTACCTGGGAAAGTCACTTCCAGCACTCCCACCATGGTGGGGTTTCCTGGCTCTCCTGTTTAATTGCAGGCCACTGTGCTTGATAATCCCAGCACAAGCCAGTGCAGGTACCTGGTGAATGTTTTGGCCACTGCATGAAACCCTGGGAATCCATCTGCTCTGTGGTCTAGGACCAAACACAGGTTTGTGTTGCTTAATTCAGTAATTGGTGGCTGCAGGCTTTGGGAGCTTGATGGAGGCAACTTAGTGATTAAAAACATCAGTCATTAATAGATAAAGTAGGGATGCACTTTCTAACATCCCAGGCTGGTGTATTCATAAAATAGCTGCTAATTAAGGACACTGTATTCCTGCACTTCAACTATAAAGCATAGTTTGTGATGGCAGTAAGCCCATTGAAATTGGTCATTACCATATTAGCCCGACTCTTCTTTGAGCCATTAACTAATAAAAGTCATTGGCTGCTTTTAAATGATATTACAATGTTGGTGTATTTAACAGCACAGTCTTACACTCCAACAGCTGCTGTGGGTGCTGCATCAACCACACCATGCCAGGCTCAGGGCTGGGGCTGTCCTTTCAGCATTTGCTGGTGGTTCCTTAGTTGTGGCCAGTGGCACAGGTAACCTGAGCAGAGCTGATGTCCAAAGGACAGCCTGTGGGGCTCCTGGCAGGGGGATGCTCATCTTTGTTAGGCTCCATCAGCCTTTTAGTAGTCAGGGGGATGTTCTTCCAGCTGAGAGCCCTTCCCAGGGCTGGGAGCTGCCCATCTGTCCTGTGGGGTAGGCTGTGCCCATCAGGGGAAAGCATTGCTGGACTATTCCCACCTTTTTCTTCACCATGTGCTGGACTACAGTCCGGGCTCTCTGTTGCTCCATCCACAGTTCCTTGTATCTGTGTTGCATGAGGTCAAAAAAAGGTGTGGAAGGCCTGGAAAAGTTGAAAAGACATAGATGTGATCTTTGCCTCCTTGTGCTGGTTCACATCTCTGCTCCTGAAAAGTGACTGGTGAGAACATGAATAAAGCCTTGCACTGGGAAAGGCTTTCTCCTCCTCAGGAAACCTCAAACCCACCATCATTTGCAGTGAACACACCACAGCCTGCACACATGTGGGGTAAGCTGTGCCAGGCATTCTCCAGAACAAAGACAGGAACAATTCCTCTCTTTGCACAACCTTTAACAGGGCAGGTTTCAGCAGCTCTGTCTGAGCCCTGGTGTGCTGAAAGGACCACAGGGCACCACAGGCTGCAGCTCAACTTTGGGTCCTGATAGAGCTTCAGGAGAGCATTTCCCAGCTGGTGCCCAAGGGAGCAGCTCTGGATTCCCTCCAGGGGAAGAACCCCTGGGTGCCAAATGTGTTTTGCTAAAACAACACTGCTTTTGCTATTGAAATCTCTCTGATGTGGTGCAACAAAGGCTGCAAACATGTGATGATGGTTGGGATGAGTTAGTACAGTCCTAAGCAGCCTGAATAGGGCTAAAAATGGAACCAATGCAGATGGGCAGGTGTCTGCAGCAGAAAGGGGAGCCAAAATGCTGAGCCCTGGTCTGGTGCCTCAGCTGCACAGAGCTGGTGTATTTGCCCCTTGAAAGAGGATTTCAGGGAGCAAGGAGGAGACAGCAGAGGGGAGGAGCTGCACATGAGCCTGGCTCTAGAGAAAGAGTAAAAAGACACTTGTTTGTTGGCCAGTGTCCCATTCAGCTGCTCTGAGCTGGCATTAACCTGACCAGCTTGTGGCAAAGCTGCTGCCTGAAATTGTTGAGCCTTACTCCTTGCAAGTGAGGACACTTCATGAGCCACCATGGGAAGCAGACCTGGCAGTGACAGGGACAGCGAATCAGTAATTCCCATGGTCCTGCTACTATTCCTTTCCCCCAGAAGCAAACACTTGAAGGTGATGAAGGACCTCAAGCTCAAGTTTTATTGGTCCTTGTCCTTGCACACCTTGCTGAGGAGGGACTTTTCCCACCTTGGCAGCAGCTGATGGCTGTGGAGCTCTCACACAGGTGGCTCTGCTCCCACCTGTAGCCTGCAGAGCCCTCAGCTACAGCTCCCATAGCAGGGTCAGTGCTTTCCCTGCCTGTCCAGACCAACTGCAGGACTCTGGGGACTTGGGACAGCTGCTGGGCTGCTTCTGGGCCACCAGCTCCACCTGTTTCTGCAAAGAGCCCTCCTGCCACAGAGTGAGCTGGTGCTTCGTTTATGGTGGGAGTGGGTCCAGAATTGACAGCTGCCAGCTTTTAGCAGCCTGGAGAATCCTTGATGATCAGGGAGGGTACCAGCAGCCTGTATGCAAATAGTAACTCTTCTGTTTCTTGTTCCATCACCCCCGTGGTGACTTTTATTACTTAATTATTGCACACCACATGCTTCAAAACAGCCTAATGTATGCTTGTGTTTTCTAATGGTACTGGATGTGCAATCCAGCAATATCCATCCCAAGGGGACATTCATATCAGAGGAGACATCCTTCTGCAGGCCTCCTTTTTCATAGATCACATGCTGCAGGGCTTTTCAAGCCTTTGCTTGCAAATCAGCTCTGCTGCTCCAGACCATTATCTGGAGACACCCGGTGCCAAAGGAGACACTGACATTTGCCCTTTGTCCCTTCTTCTTTCACTTCCTTCCCTTCCAGTTTGGCATGTCATGCTCATCAGAGCTGGGAAAAATATTTAAAAGGTTAAAAGATGTGGTGAACCAGTGATCAAGTGTGTTATTATCTGTTTGTGTCTCCAGCCTTGTAGTGTGCTGTAAATGTTGGCTTTCCTGACACAAGCACATGGTGAGTACTGCTCGTTTGCTCCTGTCCCTTTGCTCTCCTATGCAAGAGCTTTCCTGGTGTGCAGGAATAGCAGGGAGGGATGCAGGGAAGCTCTGAGCCTTTGTGTGTAGTCTTTGATTATTGATTTTTTTTTTTTTTGGAAGTTGAATGTGTTTTCACGTCTCTATGGAGGTGACTTTTACCATCTCCAGTGGACCAGCCAGTTGGTGACTGATTAGTCCACAGCTGGCTTGTAAGTAAATGCTTGAAAGGACACATTTGGGTTGATGCTCTTCAGAGATCCTTCCCTGCTGTGTGATTAATTGCATTTAAGTCCTGATCCAGCAAAGTATAGAATCATGCCTGGAGTGATGCACACATGAACTGCCTCTCTCAAATTGCGGGGAACGACTCGTGTGCTTGGTTTTCCACGTAAGCCCTGGTGTGGCTGTAGGATGTGAGGCTTCATCTGGCTCATCCTCCTTTGAGAGAAACACTGAGAGAGCAGGGAAGAGCAGGGATATGAGGGAACACCTCTTTAAGGTGACTGGAGGGATCTCAGCCAGGCAGCTTTTCCTTTGTAGGTCAAAGTCTGAACTCAGCAGAGCGGACGGGGAATTTGGCCCTGATATTGGTGCTGCTTGGCAATGTGATCTTACTTGCAGCTGGCCTTTGGGAAAATGTCCTTTTGCCTTAGTGTTACTTAAGGACAGGGATCAGTGGCTTGTGTGTTCCCTTTCCTTTTGTCACCCTGCCTGGATGTTGTTCCTGAAGAGGGAGGATTTTGCTGTTGCTGTCTGCAGGTGCTGTGGGGAGAGCAGGAGAAGCATCCTCTGGAAATGCTTACTGCACATTAAAACTCATCTCACTCAGAGTAACTCAGATCTCCTTGTTTTGGCACAAGCACCCTGCCACAGAATGGAAAGGCAAAGAAGTTCTGATAGGATGTAACAAATTATTTATAATTGTAGGGGAGAAAAAATACTCATCAGCTTCCTTTTATAGTCAAATAGTTGAAGCCACTTCTAATGCTGACATTTCCTAAATATTTTAAAATTTATCTGTGCACATTTTCAAAACTATTATCCCTGAAACAGTTCCTGTCTCTTTAATAGAATCTCTCTAATTTACTTTCAACAGTCAGGGTACAGACCTATTTTCAACTGAAATGACAAGCACCTGCTAACTTGGTTATACAATGTGGAATTCTAGTCTGCCAGACATCTCCTGGAAAAGAAGCTGCAGCCTCCTAATAGGCTATTTTACTGTGAAAACAGTGTTAAAAAGTATAATAAAGTATTAACAATATTAAAATAAAACAGTGTAGGCCTTAAATGAGCTACAAACTAGTTAAATCTATTCCATTCAATATGAGCCTTCAGTGCTTTGCAGCTGATACCTCAGAGCTGGGATTTATCTAAAATGAAGGCACCAGGGACATGCACGAGAAATGGTAATTATAATTTGCAAACATTAGGCTGACACTTTTTTGTGTATGTGTGTATAAATCCTGACAGCTGTGATTTGTGCCAATGCCAAATAGTGCTCCACGGTGCAGGAAAGGGCTCACTTTGTGGCAGGCCCTCCTCAGAGCAGCAGCTCATTAAAACTTTGGAGAAGGAGAAGTTGCCGAAAACAGGAAAGCGTCAGAACCATCTGAGAGATTTTTGGTACACGCTTGTTGAAAGGTGTTTCAGAAGAGAGCCTTGGGTCTGACAAACTGGAATTTTAGTACGCCTCCCCGTTCACAGTGGGGCAAAATAATTGGTCATCAGTGACTACTAATTTGGTTTAGTAGCCAGAGGCATTTTTTTTCTTCCCAGAAAATCAATGACAGTGCCGAGGTCTGTTCAACGTGATTCAGCTCAAGACGGGTCCTCATTTAGCTCTTGATGCTTCTTCCACTGGAGACAGCTATTTTGTTAAAATGAAATTAAAATCTATCTATAATACTCAGCTCAGGGAGCCGTGCCCGTCAATGCCATGCTGCTCTTGAGGTTTCAAGGTTGTCAGTCTCCCCTCAAACTTATTTTCAAAGGTTTATATATCAGCTGCAAAAAAAGGTACTTGGCAAAAGTGGGTACAAAGGAGTTTGCTCAGGAAGAGGATTTACACCAGCTTGAAAGGTGCAATCAATTTGATTGCTAAGTTGTGTTGCAAAAGGGTAAAAATTTGACCTGCAAGTGCTTTTTTTTTTTTTTTTCCCCCTTGTATAATTCAAAAGCACGTAAATATTTTAGTGCAGACCTCAGCCTGTGGGGTTTGTGTGTGGCTCTGCAGCCAGGGCAGGATGGGCAGGGGCTGGGAGCGGAGCAGGGGACAGGCACAGGCAGTGGCTCTTGGGGCTGTGCCCAGAACCCTGTCCCGATCCCAGGGGCAGCTCCAGACAGCAGGATCTGGCCCTGCATGGCTGCTTATGCAACAGATCCATCACAAGATGAATTTGTCCATGCCTGTGACACTAAAGTTGTGTTGCTACACCACTGTCTACACTGAAACTTTAACCTTTCCTTGAAAGGTTAATGAGGTTTCTGGGGGGTTTAGTCCTTGCTGCTGTCCTTCTACCTAAAATGTGCTTTTGCTGCACAGTCAGGATCTGTCTGTGGGGTCTTCAGACCCCAGGGGAGACAGCTACAGGGGCAGATCACTGCTGCTATATTCTTTACTTGTGTCTTCATGCTGGCAAGGATTTGTTCTGTGCTGGAAGTGTCCATACAGAATCTCCCCATGGTCAGGCCAGCAGAACCAGTTCCCACCAGCTCAGGTTGGTTTCTTACAGAACCATTAGGGCTGGAAAATACCTTCAAGATCGAGTCCAACCTGTTTCTTATTGGGGAACAGTTTGGTCTCCAGCATCTCTGGAGTGTGGGACTCCTTGGGGCAGCTACCACCGGGATTAACTTCAGCAAATAAAGCCCAAGCCAGTGTCTGTGATTCTGTTTGGGGTACCCCCAATGCAGGCAGCAGCGAGGCATCACTGCTCAGCTCCCTCTGCCCTGAAAAGGGGGGCTGAGAGAACAGGAAAATTCTGATTACGGCTCCCTTGCAGCGCTGTGTTGCCTGCCTTCCTCCCTGGTTCCGGATGGGCTGCAGGTAGCAATCCATCTCCCGTTAATTTGTCTGTGTGTAGCCCAGCAGGAGGCTGGGGTATGATTACAGCTCTGGCCCTTGTGTGAGAGCCGGCACAGCCCCGGCATCCCCCGCAAACCACCGGGCTCTGCCTCGCCTTAATTGTTCCCCTTTGGCCCTTGGACTTGTCTCTTCTAACAAGGGCTGCGAGGAGGGCCGAGGTAATTGAAGCACTTAACCACACTCCCCAGCACTGCCTCCTGCAGCTAATTAGGAAAGAGGGCCGCTGGGCTCTTCATTATTTCTTTTAATTGTTTGTGGGTTTTGCATAACAGTGAATGGCAGAAGAGGGATGTGCAGTTAGTGGTGAAGCCTTGACTTTGAAATTCGTATAAAAGGTCACTTACAATTTGTTAAGGCTTTCACAAGGGTGAATTCAATTAGGGGCTGGAAATCCCTGCACGTGTGTGGGTGTGTTTGTGAGGAGAGGGAGACCTGGCAAAATGAGCTGGGTGTGTGTCCAAAGGCTCCTCGTTTTTTCCTCAGCATCTTGTGGAATATACAGTAAAGTTACAGGCCCCTTACAGCTTTATGCTTCTCTAAATAGGTCCTGGAAATAAACCCATGGAGAGGCCCAAAAGATCATTTTTAAATGATCTCCACTTGTCCTCACTTTCCATTAACTATTGAAGAAAATAACAAGAGAAAAAATGGTAGAAAACACTCGGGGACCAATTTTTTTTGCAGTCTTTGGGCTGGCAAAACTCTCAGTTGCAATAGTGGGTCTTCCACCTGTATGGCAGCTGCAGGATCTGTGCCTCCAAAGCACTAATTACTGTGAATTTCTGAAGTTTCTTTATAAACCTTGTGATTTGGCTGAGGAAATAACAATATAAATTATTTCACTGTGGGCAGCCAATGAAGCAGTGGCTTCTTCTAAGTGTCAGAGGATCTGTTATTTTGCTCTGAGGACTCATATGTATAGAGCAGTAAAAAGAATAAAATCCATTGTAAACATGCACTTTAAAAGATTTATCAGATGCTCATAGCTGTACTTAGGAGTACACATGGTTACAAGAGCACCAATTTGCTTTACTATTCCCTCCCAGGCTGAGTGAAATGTTTGCACTGGTCCTAAAAACACGTATGGAAAGGTGTGTCTTGCAGTGAAGACACCAGACCAGCTCTTACCCATTAAATAACTGGCTTGACAAGCTGGAATTTGTGTGCTAGCATTGATTTTAGTGTTGGAGATGCCCTGTGGCTGACTTAATTGAAGATTATTCAGGTTTGTCTTCAACACATTTGTCTACAGCTATTTGCTCTTATTCTCTGAGAAATTCAGGAGGGACGTGATTCTGGGACAGAGCTGTTTTGCCTGGAGGTCCAGATCTGTGGCTGAGAGTGAACAGTGCTCAGTCTGCAGCCATCAACAAATGCAAAACATCTCAAGGAGTGAAAAAGCAAGGAAAAACCCCTCCAATGCTGAGCAAAAGAAATCAAAGCGTGAGGTCTTCCCCTTGACCTCCATCCCATTCTTGAATCTCTCTGGCTGGGTGGGAACATGACTTTGTTTGAAAGGAAAATATGTTGATGAGGGCTGAAAAGCTTTGTTTTCACAGAAGGGATAGTGTGGTTATTCCCCCCAACCCATGTTTTCATTGCACAGGCTGAAAAAGCAAAAGTTGGTAAAGAAAAAGCTCCACTTGTGGCCAGAAGTAGCTCTAGATGGTAAAATTTTGGAAGAAATTTTTCAGCTGGCTGTATTCAATGGACATAAACCCACAGACAACAGCCAGTCTTTGTTGAGAGTTAATTACTTTTCTATTCAGTGTAAACCAATTGGTAAAAGGGATCTAAGTCTGTCCTTCAGATCTTTTTTTTCCCAGCTCTGTGGCTGATGCACAGAACCTGAACCTTATGCCAAACCATGACTTGGCTGTTTATTTTCTCATAAGCCATCAGCCTGAAGCAGTCAGAAACTCTTACAGCAAGCAAATAACTGCTCTGGAGGGGAATCAGTATCTTCATGGTGCACTCAGGATTTTTTTGAAGGGCGTAACAGGTCCTTCTGCCCAAGCAGATGCTGCAGCCGCCGGGGTGCGGTGCAGGCGGACAGGCTGGGAGCTCTGTGCTAGCCATGTAACCACATACCCAGCCTGGAATGTTTCCAGGAGAAGAAAACTACTCTTGAAATAGAAATTCTTATCTTAGCAGTGTGAGAATGGTGGCAGAGGCACAAAGTGCCTTTCACTGTGGAATTGGATAGGATATGTAATTATCCAAGCTGATGGGAGTCCTGTATTTTTTAACTTGGTTGCATTTCTCTGTCACCATGAGCCTGACAGTGATTCCAGTCACTGTGTTATATTTTTACAATCTGTTTTGTTAGTCCTCAGTGGTTGGTTTGTTTTTGTTTTTTTTCTGTCTGTAAACCTTTTTTTTTTTTTGTCTTAATCTTTAGGATTTTGGTGGCTTTACACTCTCTTTGGCTTCCAGTGATCATGGGTCAGATGTAGACTTGCTGTAATACTCAATTTTATTGCCTGTCCAGCTTTTCCTGGTGAATTCTTTCCAGTAACAACCTCTGCTCTTCAACATTATTTCTTTGACATCTTTGCTGCTAGTCTACATCTAGATTAGCTTTCTTTCCACAGCCATATATTAATGACCTGAAATGTTCTTTAAGTATCTCAAAAATAAACCTGTTAGTGGAAATATCTCAGTACCTCTTGGGCAGGTTTCTAAACTTTGTTCTGGCTGTGTGCAAACAGCACAGACGCTTTGGGTGGAAAGGTCACTTGCTAAGCAGAGCACAAGCACAGAAATTGCCCTGCTCAGGGAAGGTGATTGGGATGATTGCAAATGATACCAATTAAAGAGGAGGTACTGGCTAACTGATGCCCTTGGCCAAGTGTAACGATTTGAAGAAAGATTGTAGTGACCAAACGCTTTGGAGAGGTGAATTTGCTGCAGGAACGTGATAAAAACAGCTGCCAAAGGCTTGAGAGCAGTTTTAGAGAATGGGAGGTGGACTGGAGGCAGGAGATGAAGACAGAAGGAAAATGGGCTGTAAAATTCAGGAAAGGGACAGTTGAAGTGAAGGCAGCAGTGGGGGGACCCAGCAGGAGCCCTGGGGATGACAGAGTGCCAGGGAAATCCTGCCAGCACACCCAAGGTCAGCCCAACCTCCAGGCCAACTGCCAAGTGCATGGCAGCCCGTGGGAGGCAGGGCTATGGCCATGCAGGGCTTGGAGCAGGTACAGGATGGCAGAGGATGGCACGTCTGTGTAGTCCTTGTGTCCAGGAATAGGTTCTGGGGCGTAGCAGGCAGAATTAGGATGATTACCAAGAGGTGACTGGAAGCTTTTCTCTCCAGGCAGCCCTGGCAGTGCTGGGCAGTGTGTCCATGCTGAGGGTGCACTCTGCTCACTCCTGGGGACAGAACTGGTGCTCAGGGTACCAACTGTGTGTTGGAGTGTTCTGGCTTCAGACTCCTTGTGTGACCTTGCACAGATCAATAGCATCTAAAATCTAGCTGTAGATAGCATCCACCTCCTTGTGTTCATTTCTCGTTCCAAAAATGATCCCTTAATGTTGGCTGATTTCAGTGCACAATGAAGCTCAGTCAGAAAAAGAGGATAAATGTAGGTCTGGACACCTATTAAGGTTTCCAAATCCACCTTGAATAGCAGGCTGGAGTGATGCCAGTGAAGATCCTGAAGGTCTTCCCAGACCCTCTGTGCCTTTAGGTCCCCACTATCATCAAACCCCAGCCCACTCAGTGCCCTCCAGCCTCCACCTTGTAAAAAAATTATTGCAGAGTATGGGGGGCTGGATACACCTGTGGGGTTATTTTGAATGAGAAACCTGGGAGGACAGCAGCCCTCAGCAGGTCTGTGGTGTGTCATGCACAGAGCACGTGGATGGGGTTTAGCTCCTGGAGGGGAGTGTCAAAGATGGGAAATTTCTTTGGAAGATGATGAGCCTGTGGACCTGTGTGTGGTGGGGAGGAGGGCTGGGAGAGGTCACGCTGAGCCTGTGTGCTGTTAGCCCAGCACCTGCACTCAGTGGGACGTGTCCTCTCCTGCAAAGTGTGGTTGCACAAGGCAGCTCTTGTAGAGCTCAGGAGCTGGAGCACGAACTGGGGGAGCCCTGCTAGAGGGTGTCCCACGGGGGAGGCTGGGACCCCAGCACATCCTCGTTACTGCTGACCTTGGCACGAGCACTGCCTGCTGATGGATCGGCTCCGGAGCTGGATAAGCCCCTGAGGAACAACTGCATTATCTGTTATGTCCCATCAGTGCCTCCCCTGACCCCACCCAGCTCCGAATGCCACAGGCATCAGGGAAGGAATAAATCTCTGTCTGGTACTGAGAGAGAGAAGGGAGCGAGAGCAGGAAAAAGGAGAGATGAAAAATGTCCTTTTTATGACTCTCACAACAAAGCTGGCCACATGATTCGTAGCAAACATTACTCTGGGAAAAGGGAGGGAGAGAATGGGGAGGAATCAGCAAAAAGCAGCGCTGCTTCTCTCCCCTGCAAAGTGCCCAGGGGGAATTATAGAGGGGTATGGGTGACCTTTGAAGGTAAATATCCCAGGAAAAGAAAGGAAAGAGGCCTCAAGGCTTCAGAAAGCTCAGACTTGCTGCAGTGTCTGAGGCTGCCTGATGAAATGCACACATTGTGAGCAGAAAGCACAGGTGATCTGAGCTAGAGCAGCAGCAGGGCCAGGCAGTGATTAACAAGGCACTAATAGCAACCACAGCTTTTGGGTTTTTGTCTCTTTTTGGGATGATCTAGGAGATCTCCAGCCTGTGAGCCTAGGGAGTGCTCATGACCCTGGTGTCTTCAGGAGACAGAAGCCTTTAGCAGCACAGGCCAGGGCCTGCAGAGGGGCTGGAGATGAATTGCCAGGGCTCTAGAAGCCCCTTACCCATTAGCCACTGACCCAGCCACGTTTCTGTGACAGCTGCTGGGGTATTTGGGTTCCCAGGGAAGCAGCCCAGGGCAGAGGCTGTGGGCTGGCACCAGCTGCAGTTCCCACTGTGCAGAAAGCTGCAACAGGGTCTGCACTGGGGTTCTGGGCTGTCCCAGAGCACCCCATCATCAGGCAGGGTGTCTCCAGCTGCTTCCAGTGCCATGGGAAAGCACCTTTGCTCTCTGGCCTCCTCTGCCACACTGTCTGTGCTGGGGGATGACAGGCAGGTGCTGTTCATGCTGAAAAACTTCACTGAACCTGAGATATTGACCAGACCTGTTATTTCTAAAAGACATTAAGTACTTGGAGTTGTGAAAAAAGTCCATTTGCCACTGTTTTCTTCTGCCCCCAGACAAGCATTTGCCTTCATTGGGAGCCCCTTCCCAGGTAGCAGCAATGAGATCACAGTCAAACAGGGCTTAGAGTCCAAACCCAGCTGAAATCCATTGACAGCCAGGTCATTTTTAGGAAGATGGGTCTGGCTGAACCTGCTGAGCTGTGACCAGGGACCAGCTTGTCCTGGGAATGCTCACCAAAACTGGTCTCTTTAACTTGCCAGTCAAAGAAAAGTGTGTTAAACTCCCACTTTTACTGAAATGGCCGTAGCAACTCCTTGATAATCCCAGTAATTCAGTTTTATCTGTAACGTGCTTTTAAAATAAAGGGATAAATACAATCAGTCTGCATAAAAGGTAGCTATTAAGGAGCAGGCAAGTTGTACAATAATAACTTTCAATTAAAAGCCCTTTCTCACTACTTCTGCCGTTGTGGGGTCTGCAGATTTTCCTTAAAACTTCTGAAGCGTGCCTGGGCTTCTTACAGGAAGACATTTAACCTCCGTTTATGAAGAAATAAAGCAAAATTGATGTTGATTTTGGCCTTCATTGGGGGATACTTTTGCAACATAAAAGCCCTTTTGCCTGCAATTTGCAGAGCAGCCCTGTCACATTGGTGAGGGCTGATACTGATAAAGATAAAGCTTTATAGCTGGGGCATTTGCAGCTAACAGCAAGCTAATGCTACATTTTCATTTTGATGCAATTAATGTTAATGTCTGCTACGAAAATTGTCATTAAATACCATTTTAAAATCCATTCAATTTGCATATGCAAAGCCCATTTACTATCACGTAAAATACATGGTGCCGTTCATCATGTCTTTTCTCTAGAATTTGTAGCTGTTATTTTTCTGGTAGTGATTATTATCTAGCTCTTAAAATAAAATCTAATGTCTGGTCCAGACCTGCATGGAGCAAGAAACCTCCCTGGGCTCCAGCAGTAGCAGGACTTTCCGAGGCTTTGAGCATTGGTTTGTGCTGGAGTTGCACGGACAGGGAGAAGCTTCTTTGCCTCCATCCTGCTCCCAATTTCTGCCCAATGCAGGGCAGTGAACTATGTAGGAGAGAGTAGGATAAAGAACCTGAACTGATCTTTAACTCCACAAGAGAATTTTAACCAGTACAGACAGGTAGAAATGCTGTTGCTCTGATTTTCTGACCCTGGGATGCAAATTTTCTGTCTGACAGCTCTTCATATTCCTTTAGGTTAAAGGGTTGGCATTGAAGATACTTTTAAGAGGCCTCAAGCCCTTAATACCACAGGTGAAATGAGGCTGTGTTGTGGCATGTATGTTAGATTCAGGTAGTTGATTATCTGACACAGATGTGATGCTGTGACTCAGCACATCCAGGTTCAGGACGCTTCTGTTTTGAGGCCTGTGCTAGCTGAGATTGGGGAGAGATGTAGGTGTGAGGGTAGGAAGGGATAATTTCATTCTGAGGAGGGCCCAAATCTTCCCCCTTACCGTGGTGGCCTGCCAAAAGTCATGTCTGGAGGGACCTTGCAGCCATATCTGAGGATCTCCTTATCTTTGCAGCGGATGTTCATGAACTTGTAGTACAGAGCAAACTCACGGGCTGTGGTGCAGCCTTCATCCACAGCCTTACGGCCCATGGTCACAAAGTCTCGGGGCATCACCCTTTTATGAGGCTTGGCCTTCACTGAATCCCAGTGGCCTATGGCTGGAGATGGAAGGAAATAGAGAAAAAGATGAGGCATTTCAGTTAGCTCCTGTCTGGGAAAGGAGATTGAAGTGTGTGCACCGTGCATGGGGGTTTTGTGCAGCTATGGTTCCTTTTGTCAGCTTCATAACCTGTCCCACTGCATCCCATATCCCATCTGAATTGGATGTCTTCTCACCCTCCTCCCTGGCTTGCTCAGGATGTCTGGTTTGACAGGGAAATTGTCCCTGAGAGCACAAAGCAGGAGCCCTGACAAAGTTATGACTGCCCAGGTGCATCCCCCTTTGCAGGTGCACCCTCCCTGCCTGTGTGAACTTCTGAAAGTTTCCTATCTTCACTGGTCACCAAGCAATTGGGGTGATATTAATGAAAGTAGGTAAATGTTGGAGTTCTGCATTTCCAGCTTGATGAGAAGTACTGAAGAGCTGTGGGAAGGAGATTCCTACTAGCATTAGGACTTTGTTACAGGTCTGTGTTTTAGGGGCAGTGTCCTACCTTCAGGGACTCCTCCATCTCTCCTGTGCATGTACATCCCATAGGTAAAATCAGGCCCTGGAAGGGAGTAGCAGTTTCTCATCGGCTTCCCCAGTTCTGGCTGCAGAAAAGGGAATAGAGAAGCATCAAGGTAAGATAAAGCCCCTGAAAACAGAAGTTTGTAACAGAGCATGGCCACAAGTACCAGGAGTGCCCATTTGGCAGGGGCTTGAAAACCACTGCACAAGTATGTGCCACAGTGCAAAAAGGAGCTGAAACCTAAAGGATGCTGAATTTCACACAAGTTTGGTTTTGAGTTTTAAAGAGACCTAGCCTTGCTGGAAATAGGGATCCTGATTCAATAGATATGGACTTGAAATCTTCTTGTTAGGTTAATCTCTCCTTTGGTGGGGATGCCCAGCTGTGGTGTCTGCTTGGGGAGACAGCAGCTAGTCTTAATTTTACTTTGAGTTATTTCATTTCCAAGTTATGCATCCTCCCAGAAAACTGACATAAACTTCCCCAGGCACAATCACATGGCTGCCTCTGCCTGGGAATAATCAAGACACAAGGCATGCTGCAGGAGGAGGATAAGGGGGAACGAAGAAGGGAGAGCAGAGCCTGGGGTTTATAGCACAGAAAAGAACTTCAGCTCAATATCATCATTTCTGTTTAGTTTTCAAATGAACTCTTCCCCAGCTCATGTGTGCCCTAGCCTGGTGGTGTCTGTGGGATTAACTGACCTCCCCTCACTCCTTTGTCTCCACCTTCCCATCTCCATGGTGAAGTCACTGCAGGATGTGTGTCTTGGAACCTCATTGCTGCTTGAGAGGGAGGCAGCAGAGGAGGGAAGGGGGGAGAGCCTGGCACAGGGAAAGCTGGAGCAGTCCCCAGGAGCCCTGAGGGCAGGATCTGGGTGCTTTGGGACAGGCTGTTTTCCATGGGAAGGGTGTTGGAAGAGCTGGGACGTTGTAGGTGTTGGCAGGTCTTGCTGGGAGAATCAAAGTGCTGAAATACCACTGGTGCTTCTCATGGGTGAACCACCAAACGCTGACATTGAGATGGCCATTATCACTCTGCAGAGTGAACACTCTGGGTCAGGAACTGCTGAATCTGCAGCCCTTTCTGCAGAGACACAGTGAAAAAGAAACTGCAAATGAACCACCTCCAGCTTGCCACCACAGCAGGCTGAGGCTGTACAGGTTGATAAGGGACTCAGCTCACTGGAGCTGCTTTTGTAGGGGCATTGTCCACACCAAAATTTTCCTTTTACTCCCTGTCAGCACTGTGCAAACCCTGGCCAGGGCCCCAGAGCAGCCATGGCTTCCTTGTACACTGCCAGCATGGTGGCTGCTTTCCAGTGTGCTCTTCTGCACCACCCTCAGCTCAGGCAAAACTCTCACTGAGCCCTTTTTGCCTGGAGATGAGAGTTAATGACATCTGTCCAGAACAGGCACCTTTCCAGAGGCCTCTGTATTCAGGTCTCTAAAATGTGCTTGTAATTCCTCAGACTTTTACATCTGTGATGCTCTAAAGGAGGTGTGGCATTTCCATGGCTCTCAGGAGCACAAGTTCACCAGAAAATGAGCTTTATGGACCTGCCCTGTGCGAAACTACAGATCCTTTGTTGCAAAGAGCCCTTTCAAAAAGCCAGGACACAGTGATGTGATGAAACCACGGCTGCATTTCCCCACCTGCCTCCTGTGAGCCTGGAGCACAGGGAGGGACTGTCCCTGTCCCTGACACGAGGGGACTGAGTGGGGTTTTAGTGCCACCATGGCTGTGGTGCCACCAGGCAGTGACAAAACCACATCTGCACTCTGTGTGCAGGGAGTGTGCACGAAGTGCTGCCAGAGACAATAAAGCAGCTTTCATTGCTAATCTGCTCCTCCTATATTTACAGCTATTTTTAGATTAGTTGTCACTGATGTACAAGGGAAATGGTGTAATGTTCCTCAGAAACATGAGAAAAGGCGTTTTCCTGGGATCATGTTCTGGTAATGAATCAGGGAAGTGAGGTCAGAAATCTCCTATGGTGGCAAAGGTGTGCCAGATGGGAGAAAAATCACAGAAACTGCAGGAAAGGAGAGAGGTTTGTAACCTGCAGCAAAGCTGCTTCCAGACCTCGAGTGCAAAATCCTGTAGAATGGAAGAAATTACGGGATTTAAAGAGTCCGTTCTGCAGAGCACCTGAAGTTAACACAGTTGGGTGTTTACTCCATCACAAAAAGAGTGCATGCTGTTTCCTTTTATGATCAGGTGGCATTTTACAGTCACTTTGCACTGAATAAATAATGCTGAAGGTGCTGGATAATTAATTAAAAAAAAAAAATCTGGTCCAATATGTTGAACATGGAGAGAATCTGTGCCTGAAGAAAAATCAATGAACTCAGAGAACTCTGGTTGCCTGCCAACATCTTTTACCTACAAAAGCAAAGAAGGAGAAGGATATAGCAGGAATGAATTTTGCTCAGTGTAATCCAAGATTACAGCCTTTCTCATTCATGAATTAGCAAAATGCTGTTTCTAGCTCATGGGCTGGTTTAATTTGTTTGTCCTGGGGCATTATAGGTGTGCTCTGTCATAAAGCAGTGGGGAAATTGAGCCAAAGTTGATGCAGAAGGTCTTTTTTTTTTTTCCCTTTCTCCCCCAATTCCAGCACCATTCCCTATGTTCAGGTTTAGCCTGTCACAAAGCTGCTTGGCTGGAATACCAATCTGTCTGACAGCTGTGGCCATCAGCAGACAACTTCATTAAACCTCATTAAGATGTCATTTCTCTGCCTTATTTCCCACCTCTTGGCTCTAATTAAAACCGTCTCTCTCTGCATCCCAGGTGGTCCTAATTTTCTCTGGGCACCTTCTGCAAGTTTTCTCCCTTTACGACCTCGGTGAGGAAAATCCAGCATCCTAAATGCTGTTTATCCAGCCACTTTGGAAAAGAGAGCTCTAGACCTTTTCCTGAAGCATTCCCAGAGCACCCAGTGGAGATCAACACCTCTCAGGGCTGCAAGGGATGTGCACTGAGGCTTTGTTTGCTCTCTCAAACTGTCTTTAAGGGCTTGGCTGATACATCCTTTCCTTTTGGATGTGATAACTTCTCTGTTTGAACCAGGTGTGTCTGGGCTGGGTTTTGAGGGTGCCATGCTCCCGCTGGTCACGGTGCAGTGCTGGTGGTGTTTGATCAGTGGGGATACCTTGGTTGGCTGTGAGTGCTGTTGGGTGTACTGACTTATCCCCAGCCTTTGCCAGGTTGTTTCTGATCTGTGCAGCCCTGGGCTGTATTTGAGTGTTGGAAAATGTAGAAAATGTATTTGAGTGTTGGAAAATGTTTGCTGTGAAGGAAGAGGAAGGCTCTCAAAGAGGTCTGTTTCTAGAGGGGAGGCATTGCAAAGGTTTAAGGAAGTGCAAAATTTTTAAGGATTCCAGGTTTTATTGCAAGATTTATTTGTGTTCCATCCCCTGGTGCTGATGGCCCAGCAACACACATTGCATCAATTTCCTAAAGATGACTGAGAGAGGTGGGAGATGTGTCCATGCAGAGAGGTACAGAAAGAGACCGAGATGTGGATTTTTAATCCCTGCCTCTGCAGCCTTTCCCTGGGAGGAGGTGCTGGGCAAATCCATGAATCCTCTGTGCTCTAACTCATCCAGGGCTGCCCCATCCTCTCCTCTCTGGCTCTGCCCTGTGGACACCTGCAAACTCTGTGCCATTTTCAGCCTGCCAGGCCCTGCCTCCTTCCCACCTTCTGTTTCCCTTTTCATTACACCCCCTTGTACAGTAAAGCCTCCCGTCACGCTACCATTACTATTATTATTGCAGATTTACTGCACTTGCAGAGTGAAGTGATTGCAGTGACAAGGCCCAGCATTTTTCCCTCCTTCCCCCTGCGACAGCTTGAAATCAAGCCCTTCATTTGCATTTACATGATCTTGCTGTGCAGCTTATGAGATCGGGAGATTTATTTGCTACTTAGCTTGATGTTTGATTACACTCTAAGAAGGCAGTGAGCTACAAAGTGCAGGGATACATCAGAACTGAGCTACTGAAAGCCTCTGGGGGACAGTAACTCAACATCAGGTTTAGGTAGATGAGAAAGGGAATGTTCAGTGTTTTGAGAAAGGCAAATTTGATGAGATTTTTTTTTTTTAAAGGTGGAAGGAAAAACTTTGTCACAAAAAAAAAATAAAAAAGAAAAAAAGGGAAAACAAAACCAAGAATGTTGTTCTAAAAACACACATGAAAAATGTGGGTTTCTCAGTACAGAAGAAATCCTAGCAGGGGCTGGTGGCTGCTGGGCTGCCTGGCACCAACTGTTGTAACTTCCACTCCCAAGAAGATTATTAATAATAAGTTGGCAGTTGTCTTCGAAGGTTTTCATAAGCGTTGAATGTCAAAGCCAAAGGAAGTTTTGCCTGATGGACCACCACAAGATCTGTCCCGAATTTATTAAGTTTCAAAGCATGCCACTGAGCATTAATACTCTGTAATAAAGGGAAACTGAGGCAGGAAATCAGTGTGCCCATGCAGGACAGCAAAGGGAACAGAATTTGGACTGGGGAGAGAAGAGAGTGAGACCAAATCATTCTAGTCTTCTATAGCAGTGTAAGAATCTTTCTGTTTCCAGAGAAAAGGGTGATGGTTGGGCAAACTGCTGCCCTTGGAGTCAGAAATGGCAAAGCTCAAGGATCTTGGTGTGAGTTTAACTCCTTTCATTACAAATACTCCAGACAGGGCAGCCACACTGCTAACCCAGAGTGCATCTATAAATGCAATCTTCACTAACCTGTGCCCCTGACTGACCTGCCCTGGGAGCTGCAGCCTTATTAAACACCAACCTTTGAGTGTTGGGTGTGGATTTGAATGATTTTCCCCTCTAGAATCCGCATTTTGTGTAAGGCTGGCAGCAGAGGTGTCCCCCTTGCTGGGTTAGAGAGGGCAGATAGCACTTCCAGCCCAGGTTCTCCCTACACAACCCCTGGCACTACCCCCTTGCCATTTTCTTGCTCCCAACAGGGCTGGAACACCAACAGGCAAGAGTCACACACAACCTTGCACAGAAACCCCAGTCCAGGGAAGCAGCCACTGTCTGATACAGTCACTGTGCATTCCAACTGTTTGCACTTAGCTTTTAGTCTTGAAAATTGCCACGAGATGTGCTATTACAATTAATCATTAAAGACTTAAGAAAGAATATACCCCATTACATAAAAGACTGCAGTTGATGATCTTTATCCAACTTGTAAAATGGGTAGACTTGATGTGACTGAATGATTTTCCTCTCATCTGCACAAAATCATGAATGCAAGTCAGACTTTGAACCTGAAGTGAACACTGCGAGACCAGCTTATAATTACCAAAACTGAAAAAAAGAACAGCGTTTTCTAATGAATGACAAGCCACTAGGTGGAAATCTAATTTGGTCTAATTAAGCAGCCTTTGTGAGGATTTGTCTTTAGATGAAAAGAGGGAGCCAAAGAGATCTAAATGCAAATGAACTCTATCATTTTGGTTTTAAAGGGCCAGGCAGATATGAAAGTATTTGCGTACACAATACTTGCATTTGTCTTCATGGGTGTATTCACCTTCTAGTTCTCCATTGAAAAATTCTCGTTCCCCCAAAATTCTGGGGGAATTAGTCACTCTTTATGGAGTTAGTAGATAATGTGCTGTTGGAGGGACAATTTTAGCAGTAGGGCACTGCAACTGTTAAAACTGCCTTTCTCTGTAACGAGACTGCTTTCTTCTGCTGTTTGAAAATGCCTTTAGAAAAAAAAAACCAACTCATGATGTTTTTTGCTAAGGAGTCAGATCCCAGGTCTGCCACTGTCAATGTGTGGCACTGTATAACTCTCAGGTCTTTGGGGGCACCTGCTGGACCCTGAGCTCCTCCTCAGTGCCTCTGTGTCAGGATGAATTACTTCAGCATTGATAAATCACCAACACCTTGCCCAGTTGTGCTATTTCAGCTGATTCTGCCGACAGTCTCCAGGCTGGGAGCAGCCAGCCCAGGTACAGCCCCAAAGGCTGGGACTCACCGAGGTGTTTGACTATAATTGAGATGGAAATATTGAAAACTGTGTTCTCCTGCTCTATTAAATCTGTTCCTGACTTTAAGAGAAATTTGTGTCTGTGTTTGTGCCAGCGCTGAAGGTCAAAGAAGCACATGTGTTTCTGTAGAGGGTGTCACAGCTTGTGAAGTTCACATCAGCCCTTGCCTGCTCTCAGCCCTGATGAAGAAATGTGGGCTGTGGTCAGAAGACAAAGCCACTGGCAGCAGGGACAGGTTATTCAGGTTAAATGAATGTGCAGGTTACAGCTACTGCTGGGTGAGGTCTTACCTGTGCCTGATTTTTCTTGAGCTACAAGCATCATTTGGCTCTAAGAGACAGAATGAGCCTGGGATAGATTTGGGGACATGCAGAGACAATGGCAGGGAGGTTTGGGACACCATGGGGTGGTCCTGGAGCAGCTGGATGGAAAAGGACCTCTCTGAGTCCTTGCTCTCCCTACAAGCAACATCAGTGGCAACATGGGAGGTGTGGATGGACAGATCAGTGTTGGAAAATCAGGAAAATTATTCTTTGATGGCAGCAGTTTTGGAAGCTCAGGGTATAATTTGGGCAGAATAGCACACAGCACCTTGGCCAAAAAAAAGCAATTTTAACATCTTTGCTGTTGACTTCCCAGAGAAAAGTGGGGCCAGAGAGGAGCTGGAAAGAGTGTAGTGGGGTTGTCATCCCCCAGAGAACTACAGCCCTGGGGATACAGCCCTGGGGATACTTGCTGTGCTGCAAAGCCTCAAGTCAAATTCTGCCAGGGAATGCTGATGCTCAATGAGTGGCTTCAGTGAAGACATAGAGGTTTAGATGAGAGGGGTGTGAGCTACTTGAGAATAATAGAATGTTCTCTAATTGTTAAAGAGAATGGACAATAGCCTTTTTTTTGGATTTTTTTTTTCAAGGTTCTGTCCCCTTTCAGCAGTTATGACCTTTTCTTTGTGTTTCATCTTTATTAATATCTGTTCTTTGAACCTCCCCATCTGCTACTTCAAGAAAAATCCCTTTATATTCTCAAGGCCAGATGTTGGCCCAGATTATGTCCAGAGCAACTCAGCTAGGTGAAGCTGCTGCTTACACCATGTAACTCCCTGCTGCTGCTCCAACCACATAGAGGTAGTTTTTATTTAACTCTCTTGCTTTTATTTGGGTGCAGTAGAACATACTAAGCTAAGTGGTGCCAGTATAGCCTTCATATAAGTTCCACTGACATTAAAGGAGTTGAATTCAAGTGAGAATTTGACTGTGGGCCTTTCAGAGCAGACTGGATATGACATTTCCTATATAGTAAAATAGTTCCCCAGCAGCACAGACCTCTGATTCTTAGGCCAAATTAAATCCCTGGCTGCAAATGAGATACTGGCTGCCTTGAGAGCTAGCTGTTATTTCACAGCAGAATTTGTCTGAAGTCAATACACTTGTGGTGCCTCCTAGAAGAAAATTCAAATATTTTAGATGAGGAGACACTTGTTAAATTCAGGTGAACCTCTGGTTCAGGAATCTCTTGGCTTTCACTCAAGGAGAAACTCTAATCTCTGATCAAAGATGCAGGAACTTACCAACTTCAGCCACCTCATGTGCAGAATAATCTCCATTTTCATTAGAGAATAGATAAAGTTTTTGCTGTTAAAAAAGGATGCTGTTTCTTTAATGTAATAAAACCTCAGCAGGACAGAACGTCTTTACTAGACTATCCCCCACTATTCCCACAAGAAATCAAATGTAATCCTATTTAAGAAGCTTTAAATAATTTTGAGCTTTCATATTGACTTATTTAAAATGCAGCTTAAAAAATGCCTTCCTTGCAATCCCTTTACAAGGGTCAGGGATATAAAATTTGAAGAAATATGATTAGTAGATCAGTTGGAAAGATATGCGGCAGCTTCCAATTTTATTATTTAAAATGCCATTTAGGAAGAAAAGGTGATTCTGTAAAAAAACATGGCATCATCTCCCCGAAGGAATCCAGTCCTGGGGCTTCCAGTCCTGTTTCCTGCATTCAGAATTCAAGATTTCTGCCAGGTTTTTCTTAGACCTGAACAGCCCTTGCAGCTGGGACAGAAGAGCTGCTTTCTGTGTGCTTGTAGTCCAGAGAAATTGAGGCTTATCAGGCTCAGGAGCACCTGTGGCCATTCCTGCCTGGTTCAGAAGACAAAGTGATAACAGAGATGCAATTATGTCCCAGAGGACAGTGCCACTTCTGGGCTGAGCACAGCTACAGTTTGGCCCCCAGAGCCTTTCCTTTAGCACCTGGAAACTTGTGGAGCGATGAAGAGCTGTAAACTTTCAGATGTTGGTTGGAGTGGGATCAGTCCCTTTTTCACTTTCTAAACACTACATGTTGGAATAGAAAATTATAGGATGAAACAAGGCTCCTGCTGTGCTGACTTGAACTCTCTGCAGGGTGAAATGTGTCTCGAAGCAGCAGCTGCAGGCTCCACCTGAATCCTGAGGAGTCCAGGCAGAAATCTTCTTCCAGAAGACTTCAGTCCAGTTGCCCATGTTCATTCCTGTTGAATTCAGAGGAAGTGCAGCTCCCCTGGGATCAGCAGGATTGGAGGGATGTAAACGATGAGACAATTTGACCCCCGCTCTCGAAGAATATTAAATACAGCGGTCTCTCAAATCATGCTGTCAGTTGGGCACAACTCCCATTAAGCACCGAGGGCCTTGTGCTGATGCAAGAACCTGCCCAAATAATTTGCTCTGTCCTACAGCAAAATGTATTCAGCCTGCTGAAATGTAACTGCAAAGCCCAGGGAGCAAAATCACACCCTGCCCCTTACACTTAGAGCCAGCTGCTGTGAAATCCTAATGTGTCAGGCTTTCTCCAGGAACTAAGGTAACTAATAACTTTACTCCTGCCTAAGGCTGGACTTTGGTCAAGGCTGTCAAGGCTTCTATGATTTTCCAGCGGTTTTGAAAAAAATATCCAGGATTTTGACATTTTGTGTGTGAGAGCAAGCAGGGAGCTGTGATAGCTGAACTTCCTAGAGCTGCAGTGCCCAACCTTGCTCTGCAAGGCAAATACCAAAGGGTCCTGAGCCCACTGGTGCCTGTTTTTAGCTCCTGAGGAGTTCAGTGCCAGTTAAACAGGGTTGACTTCTGCCCAGAGTTTTCTCCTGCCGAAAAAGCAGCAGTGACATCAAATGCAAGATCAGCAAGCACTGGAGAGAGCCTTAATCCTCCAAGGAGCTGTCATGAGGTTTTTCCCTGCCCTGTCTTCATAATTTTCTACATTTAGGACAATAATTGTGAAACTGGACTGAATTAGCAATGAGGAGCTGCTGCTAATGCTTAAAAACTCTCATTCCATATAGATTGATCTTATTAATGGCACTAAAAACATAGCAAAAGTTATGTGGTTTACAAATTAATTCTCACTTTCTTCACTTTCTCTCTCTAAAATTCCCCAAAATTCTATATCCGACTCCCCCATTGCTTTACCCACCAAATTTTCTCAATACAATTCCAGCTCTGCTTTGTTCTGCTGTTTTTCTCTCCAATTCTTTCTATTTATTTATTTATTTTTAAAATTATAGAACATAAGAGGTTGGGTACCCCTCAGGTATGACATACATGAGCAGCCCAATTGCTTTTAAAGGGGCAACCTTCTGAGGCAACCACGAGTTGGTTGGAAAAAGTCACTTCCTAATTGCATCATATTTGCTAAATCAGATGTTTTAAGTGCTTAAGAATTCTCCATGTTCCCTTCGTGTTCAGCCATTACAAAAGGCTCTTGCTCTGCTGGAGTTCTGACCCATATTTTCCCTGCTGCAGTCCAGATTTGGTTGCTAGAAGGTAAAAGGGGAAAAAAAAAAACCTCTCAATCTCTGCCTCATCACATCTCTCCCAACCCCTGTTCAGCTGCTGTGGTATTTTCCTTCATTATGCTGCTGCCTCAGACTGTAAACCTCTCTAATTTCCTACATCGCAGCTATTTATTTAAATGCTAACTCGCATTATGAAGTGATAATCCACAAGCGCAGGAGATAATTTATGAAGCATTTAAATTAAGAGGAGCAGCTAATTGGGAGCATGTGTCTTATAAGCCTTGCTAACACCAGAAAACTACAAATTAGGGAGAAAATGGAAGATATTTTTATCTTGCTTTTTTCTTTTGTAATGCACTGAGGAAAAATATTACCATACATCACACAAACACTGCTGCTCACAGAAGTCTTCCGTTGTTGGCTTCGTAGTTACTCGAACACACAATGCTCTCATTATTACAAATTCCTCATTATAACACACAAAATCATCTTTGCTCTCAGAGAAGGTGGAACGAGGTGGGGTTTTCTCCAAATAAAGCAGAATAAATTTTCCAGGAAAGGTCCCCTTCTCAGCTGCATGCATTAATTTAAAAGAGCAAAGACTCCCTTGTTATATAGCAATGTTAAAGTGCATTTAATTTAGGACTGCATCACACTGTAAGAGTTTTATAGGTTTTTGTTGAAGTGGGAATGAGCATAAATGGCTGTGAATCAGGGAAAAGCAAATGTGCTGTGGCCACAAGGCTGAGGGAAGGCGTTTTGGATGCTCTGTTCAGATTTTTGACACCAAAGTCACAATCTGTTTGCACTGCAGCTTCGAGGTGGTTTATTCATTAAAAAACTAATATTGACCTGAATCTGAATAGCAATGTCCCCCATGCTGTGCAATTCCCAGGATCCAGCTGTATACTGGAGATGGCTCACTAAATGCTGCTGGGATGGGCTGAAGGGAAAGGAGGACACCCAGGCCAAGACAACAGCATTGGGGAAAGTGATAATTATCCCAACTTGAAGGTCATGGTCCTGAACCAGATTCCCTGGGAAGCTGTTGCCTCAGCAGGGAGGTGCAAGGCTGGGTGTCCTCAGGAGGCAGCTGCTTTTCTCTGTCAGTGCAGTGCCCCTTTGGTGGGGTGCTTTTGGGTGTTGGTGCTTTGAGCAGAGGAAACATCTGGGATGTTCTCCCATAGGAACCAGAGGGTTTCTCTGCACTCCCCAAAGAGCATCTGGGCATCTAGAGGATTGCATGAACACAGTTCTGAGAGAATTCATGGCATGTGGAGCCTGAGGCTGACAGTGAGGACTACCTTAACATAAAGCCCTCTGCCAGACTTCAGCAGCCACTTCAGTTTTCATTGCAGCTGAGCCAGATCTTTAGTTCGGATCCTTCTTTACCCAGCAACCAATTCTTGTGGCTCCCTTGTGTGCTGCTCAAGACAGATTTGCTGTTAGAGTGAAATATTGTGTGCACACCCTGCCTGGCAGGGTGCTTGGGAGCCACAGCGAGATCCTTGGACAGAGGATGCTCTGGTGGTGTGTGTGTGTGAGTCCAACCCTCTACGTGACTGCATGTGTGTGCACTGCATGACTAGAAAATACCTGCCTCTAATCTCTGCATTCCTGTTTTTGCTCTTACAAATCTCCCTTTCTGTATATCCTGTCAGAAAACAGTCAGCAAACAGGCTCTGGCATTATTGGAGTTGCTCCTCAATTCGAAGGAAACCGTAAATCTGAAACTTCAATCATATCTTTATGATCATTCAGCAAACAGAGATGGAGGATTTATTCAACATGGGATAGCAAAGGGGAAACTGCAGGGGGTTATTGCAGGAGATATTGGTTTAGCTAAGGCAGAACTGCTCCCTCGGGCCTCTCTAGGGCCGAGCCAATGAACAATGGCACCAATGACAATAACAAGGCAATTATGGGGAAGAGGGTGAGGAGGGGGTAATGCTTTGTTAAAGATAGAGGTAAGATTCCAGCATGGTGTCTCTTTTGTGTGCTTCCGGAACTAAAGGATGGTGTGTCTGCCTGGGGTGGTCTTATTAAGAGCTGGTGATCCTAAAAACACAGCAAGTGCTTCAAAGTGCCTGTGGCTTGCATGGGACTGTGGCTGCTCTTAGGAAGTTAGGATGATTTCCTCCCTAATTAAATAGGGCTGGCAATGGGTTCCCCTAATCCATGCTGCACTCCAGGGCAGGAGATAAATATAGAAACCTCTGCTGATGAAGGTTTGTCTCTCTGGCTGTGTGATGATGTCGGGTTTTCTGTATTTAGAACTAACCCTTACTCCCAGGAGGGGACTCGGGGATTCCCTTGCTGGGAAGATGTTCCAGCCTTCATTCAGGTTGGCCACAGTGTTGTGCCACGAACACTAAAACAGCCCTTTTTCCACCAGTTTGGCCTGGAAAGGCTGTTTTGAGATCACCCTGTGACCTGGTGCCCAGCCTTGCACTGCTCCCAGCTTCATATTCTAGATGATATTTTTGATAACAACAACAAACTTTCAAAATCCTGACTGGGGAGAGGAGCTCAGTCCTTAGGTTTCAAATACAGACAGACTTTATACAACAAAAATAGCATCTGCATTTGCTGTCATGGGGATCAAAGTGGGGCAGCACTGGAGGGGTGGCTCCTGTGGGACCCCTCAGTTTCAGCAAGGAGCAGCGTTGGGCTCAGCCTTGTCCTGAGGCCCTCCAACAACAAAGTTTCCCGAGTACAAAATGGGAACACAAAAACCTTGGCACAAAGGGGTGGGGAAATGTTCCTGGGTGAGCTGGATCCTGCCACTGCTGCCAATGGATGGGACCTGCATGAAATTAGCATCTTTTCAGGGTGCAAGAGACACAAACATCTCATTTTTTTTTTAAAAAAAAGATGCAATGGTGCAAAAGCAGCAACCCAACGATCCATCCCCACCTGTCCTGCCTCCCCTCCCCTTCTTTTAGCAATTTTTTCCTCTCTTCCTTTCCCCTCACGAGCCCCTGGGCAGTTTGTTTTTGCCTGCAGAAGGAAGCTTGAAATATTGTGGAGGGGTTCAGGCAGCGCTCCCTGTGGCCTTGCCCCTGATGGTGGGAATGCAGCCATAAAATAACCCAGCGCCATCCGTAACCTGTCGCCAAAGCCCCTCTCCGAGGTGAGAGTTTTCCTCCCTGCCGTGGCTGTTAGCTGCAATGTATTTCTCCCTGCACTAAGCACCGTCTTTCCCAGGGCTGCATTACAATGATTTATAAACCCCATTTCTGGGGAAAACTAATAGATCAAAGTGAGGAGAAGGAAAAGGAGACATGAGCAGCTGGAAGAAGATATTGAAGCATGAAACAAAAACAGGAATGAAAAAGTAGTTTGTGGCACTAGTGAGTTGTTCTGTGCTGCACTTCTATTATTGAAAAATAATAGGGGGGATCTGTGTTTTAATCCATTTTTTTAAGAGATGTTCAAGTAATCTGAAAAGCTCTTCCTAGAGCCAGCCTGCTTTTTGTGTGTTTGTGCATCTCTTACAGAACCAAACACTTATTTTGCTGTTTAGCCTTTCCCTGTCTATTCTCATGTCATACTTAGACTTTCCATGTTTTTAAGCAACATATAGATTTTCTAATGGGGTAACAGAAAGCATTGTATGGGGGATTGATGCTCCTCTGGACCTGAGCCTAGGATGTGCTTGCTCCTGAGCCAGGACTTTGTCAGTTTTTAGAAAAGCACTTCATGGACTGAGGCCAGTGACGTGCTCTGCCTTTGTTTCTGTTTCCTCTCCTGCACAGTGGAGATGAATGGATGAGATCCATCATGAAACTCTCAGCATCAGTCAAGTTAAAATCTGACTGAACTGAGCACAGACCAATGCTCATCTCTTAGTTCTACAATGATTAATGCATCAGTGTTTGTAAGAGCTTTGGTGATACAGAGCTAATTGGGCTTTTGTGTGTGTTCTGCTTGTCTGGTTCAGCACCAGACATCCCTGACTTTAAACATAAGCAAGGGTGGAGAATTATTATGAAAATAACCATAATCCTTGTGGAGTGCTTCATATATTCACAGGGCTGCACAAACCTTCTACCTCCAATCTCCCCATGTTGAGTGGATGTGAGAGCAAATGTTACACACCCTGATGAAATGCACTGAGTAGGACAAACAGCAGATTTGACAGAAAACAGATGCATGTGGCAAGACCACAGGGGCTTTTCTAAGAGATTGTACAGAGCCATGAGAGGGGAGCTGAGAAATTATCCCCAGGCACATCCCAAACTTCTCTTTTTTCCTATGCTCCTGTTTAAATTTTCACTCTGCCTGGCAGTTTTCTCTTGTCAGTTAATGTTGCAGAGCCTTGTTCACTTTAGGCTGGCTGGTTTGCCTTGGTTCCTGATTTCTGCTCCATCCTTTGGTGTTGGTAGAAGGGTTCCTGGGGGAATACGGGTGCAGGGGATGTTCCTGGATGTGCATAATTGATACTTCTCACAAAAAACACAGGAAACAAGCACGTGTTGAATGTGTTGAACTGCTCTGCACAAGGAGGGGCTGTGCTTGTTCACACAGAGGAGCTGTGGGTGCAGTCAAGTGCTGTATTTTCCTTTTGGTGACTTTGTAAAAACATGGCCTGGGGAAGACATATCCAGGATGGCATTCAGGAGAAAGCATCCATGATATGATCTGCTTTCAGCTGCATGTCTGACTGTTGATAAGAGAGCCAAACGTGGTTGCTGGCAAGATCAACACCTGTCCATTCAATCTTACAGGTCTCTTCCACCCTGAGATATTCCTTAATTCTGTGACCCTCATGGCTGAGCCTGACTTTTGACTCAGGGCTTTAATCAGTAAGAATTGGGTGAGTTAAAATGAAAATACAGTTTGTTTGGGTTTTTTAAATTAATTTTTTTTGCACATCGCCTGTGTGACGCAGTCTAAAAACATGTTTAAAAATGCTTCAGACAAGAAAGGTCATCTTGCTAAAACATTCAATCCCTTCCTTCCTTTGGCTGTGCAGCCCCAAGGAGCCCCACAGCTCCACAGAGCCATGGTGGTGTCACACCAGGCAGCTGCAGAGGCCCTATTTGGGATCCTGCATGGATCCATTACTCTGCTGACCAGAGCCTGATGCAGCTGCCTCTCCCATACACCTTGCTCTGGTAGCTGCATCCCTTGTCACAACAAGTAGAAAAAGCATCCATGCTCTAATAGTTATTGTAACCCTCCTAAAACTATGACAAAATCTTTCTTCTGACTCCCTGTGGCCCAGCTGGTCTTCACTCATCTTCTGTTTCCTGTCTGCAGAGAGAGCAGGCAGGATGAAAGACAGCTGGGAAGGTGGGGAGAGCTGAATGTGGACTAAGAGCTGCCAGAGGAATATGAGAAGAGAATTTTGCCCTATAAGCTTTAATAAGGTGGTGGGTTAAGAGAAATGCTAGGGAGAAAAATGGGGAATGTTCTTTCTCCAAATGGGCACTGCTTCAGTTTGTAAAAGCACCAGGGATTCCCCATGTGGCTTAATTTATTATTTTCCCACTCGTTAAATGCCAAAACAATAAAGCAAAATCTATTGTTAGCTTTAAAATGCAGGTGATTTGCATATGGCTGTGATAGTCCTACTGCTGCCTTCATTTAAACTCAGTAAGCCGAGGTACCTTTAAAAATTATGACTTGTTTTCCATTTAATATACTGAACTATGTTAACATAATATTAAGGGGCTGACTTCACAGCTTAATTGCTGATCACGTAGGAGGCAGCTTTAGCAGCAGCATTAGTCTGGCAGAGCTGTGCAGCCTTAGATGAGCAGCTGGAAGAGCAGCCTGCACAAAGGGGCTCAGAGATGCTCCTTCCCTGCCATGATGTCCCCTCTAAGAGCACCCTGGAAACCCAAAATCATTTTTATTCCCTTGTGTTAGAAGGTATTTGTCTCCCTAATGCGGAGCAGAGGCTGGGGGGGGCATGCAGGGCATAACTGCACCTGGACAAAGCAGTGTTAGAAAATCAGGTGGATTTTTCCCTCATCCAGGAAGGTTTTGCAGAGGGGGAAGGAAAGCACCATTCCCTGGCAGAGCTGGACACACACTGCTGTTCTCAGCCCAGGTCTCTGAGGTTGCTGCAGAGTTGTGCAATTGTGGTGTTGGTGCTGTATATTCTCATTTTCTTCCTTCCTTTGACCCTTGATTGTGTCAGGCTGAGTGCAAAGAGGGCAGGAATGGGAATGGGAACCAGGCCCATGCAGACTCTTAACCTCTCCTTGAATCCAGAGACCCTCTGACAATATTTTGTTAATTTAATTTGGTTAATACAGTTGGCTGAGGCTGCACAAGGCTGCTTGGGAAGGGTGAACTGCTGCAGTTTCTTTTACTCCCTCTGTATTTTCAGCATCCTCAACCCTGGGCCAGCACTCAACAGTAGGGCATCACCTTTAAGGAGGCAGCTCCTGCAAGTGGCTGACTCGTCCTTGATCCCCAAACCTTCAGCAGTAAAGTGGCACATGGTGTTACCCTTCTTGTACATTGTCAGAAATGTAATTAGGATCCAAATATTGCCCCAGGATGTGCCCAAAATAAGAGGGATCCTAGGCTTTTCAGGAGCTGAAGAGGTATCCAAGCATTACCAGCTATTCACATCCATGTGTCTCTGACTTCCACACATGGCTCAGATTCTGAGGTCTGAACTCCTTAAAAATTTTGCCTTTTTCTCTCTGAAAAAACCTCATGGCTGACAGAGATGTACACCAAGTTCTACCCCTCTATGATTTAAAAGAGCAAAGTTATAGGCCCCTGAAAATTGAGGTTTATAATAGAAGTGCTGGCAAACCCTTAACTACAGAGAAGCTACCAGGCGTTGCAACAATAATTGGGAAGGGAGGGAAAAAAAATCACACTGTGTTTTTCAGTGCTTAGCTAAGAAATACAACAAGAGAGTTTATTGCTTGCAAAACACAGCTGCACTGCCTCAAATTGGATGGAAAAACGAACCCTGATAATTTATTACACCGCTAAAGTCACAAGAATGTACCCATAAATTACTTTTTTGGAGGGGGAGGGAAGTGGTACCACTGTAGTCCATTCTGCACAACCTACTTATTAGTATCATAATTTATTATTATTATGCCCTGCTGCAAATAGAGAGGCAGATAAAACTCAAATCTATTAAAACAACCGCTCCACTTTCTCTGAGCCACTGAGGGACACCATTCCAAAGGAAATGAGATAAATTACTAAGACAAATGTAGGAGTCTTGCATTAGAGCACATAGCTAGTATATATGCAAGAGCAGGAGGATAATTAAAAAAAAAAGTCATGTTAAGTTTTACCATTCAGGATTCAACACAGTGGGACTGGGATAACATCAAGTGGTCAATTAAATGTTTCTAATATATAGATTTTAATTTTTTTCCCCCAAGATCCCATGTGTTCACTTGGAATGAATTTGCAAAGCTGAAATAACTGTCCTGCTTCTATTGCAAATGTACCTGCATCAGCATGTATTTAAAAATATGCTTTATCCAGCTATTGTGAGGAAGCAGACACTGTATTGGTAAGCCTGAAAATTACATTGATATAATATATATATATGTAAAAATAGATATATCCAAGTGGTGCTGATCAATTATAAAGCTGATTTGAATTTAAGGTTGCTGAAAGATTGTTTTAGATTCCCAGAAGAGCAAAATGGCAGAGCCAAAGGTGCCTTTATCAAGTTCACCACATGCCTCTGCTAATGGGTCTCAGATGTGTCAACAGGAATTTTTGTATTATTTTTCCTTCATTTCTTTCTGGAGCAGGCAGCTGGAGCAGCAGTTTTTAATGCTGTCCTCCCCTTTCCTGCCACATGGATGGATTAGCAGAAATTATAATTGTTTTGGGTGGTTTTTGCTCAATTGCCCTCTTCAGGACATTGTTATTGCAAAGTCAGGATGACTTTGGTGCTCTTGGCCATAGTCACTGGGGTATAATAGAGCCCTGATTTTGGAAGCTGCTACTCCAGAATGGGTTTGGGTACAAAACTTCCAGGTTTGAGAAGAAACCTGCCAGCAACATTCTTTCTACACAGCCAATTTGTGGTTCTCACTTTAATTTTTTTTTAAATATAAAACCACTACGTATGTGATACAAGTTCATCTGGACTTTCCTAAGTGGTGTTTACTCTTCATATTGATGGTGATACTTGGAATGGAAAATGGAAGTATATAAAATTATTTCCTTTCTGAGCTAAAAGATACATGAAATACACCCATAAAGCTACATTTGACACTGCTCCAGGTTTGTGCTTGGACATTTTTGCTCCTGCAACTTATCTAATTGTTTTTGTAAGATTGTGAGGGCAGAGAAGGCAGGAATTTGTTCCACCTTCATTTGAATGTCACTTGGCAAATCCAACAATTGTAGCTTTTGCTTTCTGGCCCTTTGTTCAGATCCAAGGTATCAAACTTCCCAGGGAAAGCTGAACTTCTACTTTTCAAATAGCATGCTGTTGGTTTTTCCTTCAGATGTGGCATCTGCCTCTAGCAAAGTGCAGGGGTGCTACTTGGGCTCTTTTGTCAGTTTTTCCTCCCACTTTTGCCTTCTCCACAGGGAAATGTTCCATCTGCATGGCCTGGTAGTTTCTAGTATTTAATTTGGGAGATAGTTACCTTTCTCCTGAGGTTCTGGCACTGCCCATTTACGAGCATGTTACTGTTAAAGCCAAGTTTCCAAGCCACTATTCCCTCTCCAAAAGGGAAGAGCAGGGATAGTGAAATTTTAAAGTATTATGACACATATACATTTAATATTACATCACATATAAGGGAACAAGCACATAGGATTGCAATGTTATATGACAAATATAGGTCCTGCAACATTAAATTTAGTGCTTTGTGATTGATGATCTTTTGTTTCCAGGTTTTCCTCTATTTTATTATTTCTGTAGGATAAGCATCTTACCAGCTGGAGGAAACATACAACTTTTTTATTTTCTAGCATGTAATTTCTGTTTGATTCACAGCTAATAAATAGGTCATCTTGTACTTTTGAAATGCCAACATGCAGTAATTCAGTGAAATAGAGACTCTACATTAGAAAGCTGTCAACCCCAGTGCAATTTTCCTGCACCCTATGCTCTGGAAAGATACCTTGTCACTCATGGTTCAGCTCTGTTTTCCTGAAATATCTCTTCGTCTGCATAAATTATGAATATAGTTGCATGAAAATATCTGGCACAATGTCTGTTCTTCCTCCCACTCTAAGGAGCTGCAGTACAGACTCTGTATTTATTGGTTGATCTTCCCAACAAATCTTGTTGAAATCACAGGGGTGGTAATAGCATGGCCCCCTCCCAGGTGTTCTCTGTGCTAACCCCATCCTGCCTGCCTGCCTCAAGGCAGCCAAGTGCTGCCTTCAAAAACACTTTGCTGTTTAATTCTTCTCAAAATGTAAAGGCTACAATGACACAGAGTAATTCAGAACACTTATTTGCTTTCAAGCATTTCCCATTTCTAATGTGTTATGTGGGTCTCGCGCAGAAAAATATCAGCCTGAAGCAGATCCCAATTAGGAGTTTTTAAAATTAATTCCATTCTTTAAAAATGCTTGCTATAAATCCCACCAAATTACTAAGCCTGCCCTGTAATTCATATGATGGGAAACACACAATTTACTAGTTTTTATGGCTTTCTGCTCATTAGAGGGGACACAAAGATAGCAAAACCTGGTTCTGAGGCTCTGATTTCCACCACAAACGGAGCTGGGCTTCCCTGTTTGCTCATTGAAGGAGCCCTCCAATTTTCTATTCTGATCTATAAAATCATGGTGCATCCAAAGGACATCACTTCCTGAGACAGTTTCCAGATGCAATGCAGGGAAATCTCTGCAGCACTGATTTCCCAATCCCGGAGTATTTATAACCCATCCCCACAGTGCACAGACAGAATTTGAAGCCAAAGATTGAATCCTGCAGGTGTTGCTCACATAAATGGTTTCCCCTGACCTTGAGCTTGATAACGTGATGTGAGGTAGGGGCAACGCTGTTTGAAACTGGATCAGCTCAAACCATGAAAAATTTGGTGGTGCCTTTCGTGGGTTTGAATCAACAGAAAGTTGAAACTTGCAGAACATCAACCCTTAGAAATGAGAAAAGTGGGGTGTGCTAAACCCCTGGGAGCCAGGTTTTACAAGGGATAAAGCTGCTGAATCCTCACAGTGAGGTCCAAAAGCAATTTAAATCTCTTCCCCTCTCCCCCTGCTCCCAATTTCCCCATCTCAGTTGTTGTGAGATGCATCAGCTGAGAAGGAAAGTTGGAAAGTGACACTAATAAGGAGGGCTCAGACGCACTAAGAGTATTAAAAGGTTAGGTCATCGTGTGTTCTATTAAATAGAATATTAATTGAATTCTTGACATCTGAGGTGAACTGTGACATGCTCATGGGATAAATATTGCATTTAACAGAGCATCATGACCTAAAGCTGTAAATACTATTGAGCATCAGTGCCAATACTTCACAATAGATCTTAGCCTCAGTCCTCAGGGTACGAATGCTCCCTTGGAGCTTTGGGAGCTTGAGCTTAAAACCAGCTTTCACATTTCTTGTTTCTGGTCTCAGTTAAGTCTGAAATTGCTTCTTCCATCTCAAGGCTACACTCTGCCTCAGACCTGTGGTTACAGACTCCTAATATAAAGCTAGAACTGGACGTTTCAAAATCCCACATGCTGCACAGTGCAAGGAAGGTTGAAAGAAAATTTCTCCATTTCCACCCACACAACATAAAGAAGATTAAAACATTACAAAGACCAATTAAAAATAGGGAATCTCACAGCAACATTTTCATTAACCCTCCCTGGATCTTCTTTCTGTCTCATTAGTCATCACAGGGAGAGGAAGGATCATTTTAATTAGCAGCATTGTAAAGCTTTATTTAAGGCAACTGCCCCTCCTGCTGCTCTCTGGATTACCCTGACGGCTTATAAATACAATACCAAATCATTACCAGCCAAAAACCATGCCACTGAAGGCTTTGGAAGAAAGAAGATCCACTATGGTCAATGTTTAGGGCTCTTTAACAATGTCCTTTCTCCTTATTCAGGCATAATTCAAGCGTAATATTGGGCTTTACAAAACAACTCAATATCCTCTTACAGCAAAGTCCTTTCTAGTTGAGGATACCATGTATTCAACTCCCTTCTCCTTTGTTTTCAGGGCAGGGAAAGCACAGAAGCACATCTGATAGGATAGACATGGTAGATATGATCACAGGTTTTCCAGCATCCCAATTTAGAATTACTTGTTAAATTCCTAAATTAAAGGGACTGTGGGATGCTGACAGCCTTGCAGGAGGGGGGTGAGCAAGGAGACCCCAGCTGGGGGAGCATTTTAAAAAAGAGGATTTTGAGAGTTTAGGAGGAAAACAAAGCGAGAACCCACATTTCATGGAAAGGAAATTGCTTTTTCCTATTATCACCTGCTGAATTTCATGTTTTTTGTAGAAATTAATCCAATGGGTCTGTTTTTTTAAGAAATCCTCAGCCAGCATTGCCAGCCAGCAGTTTCCACAGCTGGGAGTGCAGTCCAGAGTACATGTCCAGAAGAGCCCCTTTGCTGTCCCTTACACCCATGAAGGTGTGAGTGACCCCACTGCAGTGCCTGGGTTTATTTTCAAACAAGTTGTAGTCACAACATTGCAATCAGGGATTTGATGAAGCCCAAGATCTCTCACACAGGAAAACATCAAATTTCTTAAGATGCCAGCTACACAAAATGTCCTCCTCCACAACTCTGTTAGGGTTATTAGGATTCCATTTGGATTATTAGGATTCACCATTTAGATCCGTGGCCTACTTTCCCTGACCTGAAATTTAACTGTGGATTCTTCAGTACACCTGGGTCCTGCAACCTCTAATTGTTCATCACTGTCCAGCCCAGGCAGCTCAGTCTTTCCCTTGAAACACCCTCGTAGCTACACGTGGGAGTTTTGGTGCTGTGAGTACTCTGTGGTGGAGTATTTATGGTGGGGTTGTAGTCAGGATTTGATTTTCAAAAGGCAGAACATCACACAGCTGAATTTAGCTGAAAGTCTGAGGTACCTTCTTTGTTGTGGGTACCAGCAAAATAAGGTTAATACACCTTTGTATCAACCACCAAATTCTTCCACTTTATTACTTGACATGACAAAAAGAAAATCAGACCAGATGACAAAAACTCTCTAACACTGAAGTGTGAAAGCACAAAGTGCAGTTCAACCCCCCTGGAAACAAACTCACTCTGACTTCAGCTGAGCACTGAGCACAATGTGGAGATAATACTGGCTTCTTCAAAAACCATGTCTATTCCTTCACAAAGGTTTAAAAATTATTCTGAGTGCTTGATGTTACCTATGTGAATTATTTTAAGTAATAACAAAAAGGGAGACAGTAGTGATGTATCACTGAATGATTAATGCATTGCAATATAGAATTTATTTCATATTAAGATCTGTATCTGTGGAGGCTTGCAGGGAGAGGTGATATCTTTTATGGAAGTAACTGCTACATATCAAACTGTCACAAATATACATTAAAATATTTCCACTAAAAAATAAAAAAAAAAAAAAGAGAAAGGAGGATCACCTAAGTTCCAGTTTGGGACTGACTAGAACCTCAGCCCCCATCTGTGCTTTGCCAGGTGGAGCAGGTCATACTCCTGAGCTCCTGTCACCAAAGGCTCATCATCCAACCTGGGAGAGCCTTCCAGAGGCCAAGCACTGCCAGGAGAACTGCAGCTTCAAGAGATCTCAGTCTCCAGAGATCACAGATGCTAAACTCACTTAAAACCAGACAGTGAAAAATAGTCGGAGTATCAGCAATTGTAAAAGTTTATATAGGAGCTGCTTTGTTTTCTATTTATAGCTGCACTGTATTTTTCTTGTAATACATTTTTAAAGACTTATAAGGCCTTATTTATTCTCCTGAAGCCAAATACTTTTTCTACCCTGATGATGCAAGGGAGTGAGCTTTGCAAAGAGCAGCTCTGTGGGAATGGCTGGATCTGCTCCCTGCACTGGCCCCAGCACCCAAGGCACTGCTGCACCCCAAGCATGCAGCTCCCCAATGCCTCTCTGCACAGGGACTGCCTGTGGAGAGCCCTCCCTGGGCCAGAATATATTCAAATTGCTGATTATTCTATCTGCACACAAGGGAGTCTGTTTTTGTAGTTATTTTGATTTATATTTCTTAATCCAAAATTAAATTTACTTAAAAAACAAAACAACCCCCAAACCTGCAGTGGCTCATAGGCAGTGGTCCCTTCCATCTGGGTGTTGAAAAGTTGAGTATGAACAAGAGACCAAAAAAAGCAGAAGGTGGGACACCTTGAAATGGCAGCTTTTAGCACAAAATATAATTAATCTGCAAAATCAGCATCCATCCCTAAGCACAAATGCTGATTGCCTCATGATGAGCCTAATCAGAATGGTATTAACTCTACTGTTCTTTCTAAATTGTTATATACCCAATATTTTCTTGTGACTCTTCTTCATATTAGATTAATAACTATGTAATCACTTCATTAGTTTATTTAGATTATGTTATTTTAGGAAATTATTGTTTAGATCAGCCTTGTCCTTGCTATCTCTCTGTGCCTTCCCAGAATTAAGTGATATCTGAGGAAACCAATTAATTGCAACTCGACCGCTGTAATGGGGTCTGTTCTGCAGTGTGGCAATGTCTAATGGAGTTTTAATTTCCCCGTGGTGAGTCAACATTTGCTTAAAGAGAGAAAACTCTTAGAGTGAAACACTGCCTGAAACACAAACAGCTTCTTCCACATCTGGGGCTGAACATTTTGGGGCTGCTGCTGCTGCTTTTGTTGGGGGTGAACTTCACAGAGGGGCACAGCTGGGGAACCAAAGAGCATCAATTCCCACCAGGGGCTGAGGTTTCCTGTGGACTTGCAGGGCATGGAAGACATTTCAGTTTAATCCTACACAGCTCTCAGGCTGCACCTCCAAACCCTGCAAGGGTCCTGGGGCTAAAATGAATTTGTCACCCAGTGAAGCTTTGACAGCCCTTTTTAATGCATGGTCTTCCTCAGGCAATATTTATTTAAGTGTCCTGGGCCCTCACTTTGTAGGGGCACCAGCAAGTCCTGGTCATGGAGCAGGAACCCTTTGTGGTGGGGGGCTGTCAGACAAAACCTTATCCCCAAGGAACCTGCTGTGAGACACATGGGACAGCAGAATTTACAATGAGATTTCCCATTAATTGGCTTGCTCAGAGTATTTAGTACTGCCAGAAGTTACATTTGGGATTCTGGGTGGAGGCAAAGCACCCAGAGCCCCTTGAAATACCCCTGGACCTTCCCTCCCTCAAGCCCTGAGCCCCTTCCCAAACCTCCATTGCTGTTTTGCTTGGCAAAAGCTGACAAACTTCTAAAGTCATTCTGGTCTGTGTTCCCCAGTTATCAGACAGCTTAAAAGGTTTGAAACAAAGCTACATTATGATGCAACCAAATTCAGCAGCATCTGATTAACAAAAAGGAGGCCACAGCTACCTGACAGCAGCCAGTGGTTATTTTTTATTTCTAAAACAAACTGATGGCCTCAAACATTCATACATGTTTGGGGTTTTTTTGTTTGTTTGTTTAAATGTCTCATTTCCTGGTTTGTTTTTCTTCTGCATCGTGCAGGGAAATAAAGTTTTGCAATTCTTCTTCTCATAATAAGTCTGTCCAAAAATGATGTTGCTCATTGTGTTGAAAGATGGTTTCATTTTCTACTCAAAATTGGTATGAAAAATTTGCCTTGCCAAATGAACATTGTATACTGAACTTGTCAAATCCTCTCTCCTGACACAAATAAAAGATAACATTGGGTGGCAGCATGTAAAACAGCACTGACAAGACAGCTGGGATGGAAGCAAAGAAATGCATATTTTTCTCTTTCTCTCTTCCAGAGCAGGGAATGGGAAAGATCCAGGTGAGTGAATGCTGGTGTGTTACAACCAAAAATACATCATCTAAAGACTTAACAAGCCATTTCCAGGCAGCTTCTGAGATGAACATAAGCGATTCCATTTCTGATTAGCAAAATCATGACAAAAGCATCAACTTTTTTCCAAGCAGTCAAGAAAGCAGCTAAGTAGGAAGCGTGTCTGGGTAAAAGGGGTATTCAGTTAAAAGTTCACAATTCTGCTGTGCAGGCTGGAAGGACTATTCCTAGAACTGCAGAAAATTATTCCAAGTATATTTAAAAATAAATAAGGTAATGATAACACTTTCATTAGATCTGCAGTCTCACCGTGTAAGTGAATTGTTTTTTTCCTATTAAAGTTGTTGATTGAAGGCTGTTAGCTATTTATCACCCCCAAAATTACATTTCTTCTCTCCTTTTAAAAATCACAACAACTGTATAGTTACTAACAAGAAAAGACTCCTAAAACTGCAGTTTTGGAGTGGGAGGGGCTAGGAATACAAGCATGAAACACAGCTTGCACCTTCAAATCCCCGATGGCATCACGCTTCTTTGTTCTGCTAAGAAAAATTAACCTCAATCTCGGCTCAAGGTCCCCCGATTGATTATCATAGTCATTTAAATACTGTAATCTCATTTTCAGCATCAGGGAAAGGGAGCGAAAAGAAGAAAAAGAGAAAGAGGTGGGGAAGCGAGGGGGAGAGAAAGAGAAAACAGAATAAATTATCTGACAAAAGGAAAAAGGCTCTTTCTGCTTACGGAGCCTATTTCAGATCCTTCCACTTGATTGGAAAAGTTGATGAAGTTTAAATGAAGCAGAATTAGAGGCTCAGGCCACTGAGTATTGACAGGGGCCCATGGAAGAATGTGCAATTCAATAGGCCTGATTTCTGTGGAAAGCAGGGGAAAGGCCTAAATGGTATAATCTTCAATCAAATCTAACATCGACACTGACAAGGCAGGGTAATGAGATAGGCCAGATCAGGCATGTTGGTTAAAGAAATTAATCCCTCTCGCTGCACCAAGAGTTCAGCTTTGATGCCTATTGTACAGAGCCCCGTCCCAGCCTATCTAAATGCTAACTAACTGTGAGTGTGATCTGGGACTGTGCTTTTCAGCGCTGGGGCTAAGCTCAGAACAATTTTAGCTCCCTGATTATGGTGGCAGAGGTGGGACGGTGGTGGCGGCCCCAGGAACGGAGCAGGGATGACGGATGCAGCCGCCCCCATGCAGGGAAAGTTGCATTTCTGGTTGTTTTAAGGGTTTAACACACTGTAATACGTGGTAATTAATGGAGTTACAGTCCTGACCAGACCACTGGAATCCTCTGGGAGCCACCAGAGGGGCTGGGCAGCCAGAAGGGTGATGGAGAGAGCAAATGTAAAGGGACATCGGGAAGTTGAAAAGCTGCAAACAAAGGGGCTCTTCTACCTGGACGAGCAGCCCAAAGCTCCTGATTAAAACCTGTATGATTTTTCAGGCTGGTTTGCTCTTTATGGAGCAATGCAAGGTTCACTGTGCTTGCTTTGCTGGTTTTTATCCCACTCAGCCTGGGAATTACACTATTATTTTTAATCAGGTTTCACTTGTAAGATTTTTAGGCACAAACCTTGTGTTGGTTTGCTTAAAGAAATCAAACTAGAGATATTTCCCTGGATATTGAAGTTTTCTTAAAGGCTATTGCTGGAAATCTAGTAGTAGGTCCCACTTGCATTTATCTTTGCTACTTCAAATAAATGTGAGTAGGAAAGTCAGTGTAATTTATTTAAGTACAAGTGGTTAAAAGGAAAATATTCTCAGAAATGCAGGTTCTGTCTAATCTGTACAATGCGAGCAGCCAAGCAAGAACAAAACAATCCCTGCAAGATGACAAAAGCTTCTGAAATCCAATAATTAGGCATAAGAGCATCTCTAAGAATTTGCATGGAAAACAATCTGCCCTTGGGGAAAGTGTGGCTAAAAACTCCCAAAAATCAGGAACTGAAAATTCTGCTCTGTGTGTCTGCCAACAACATGCTCTCTTTGCTTTACATTCTGCTAGGCAGCGATCAAAAAGAGGGGAATGATTGTGGGAAAGGTTTAAAAATAAAGAGCTTTTCACCTTTTTCTTGGGCAGTTGCCAACTGGTTGTGTGCCCAGCACCATCCTGTCCAGCACTGTCCTCACTGAGACCCCACCAGCTTTTCCTCTATGCTCAGGGCACTTTCTGGTGCCTCTTCCAGAGAAGGAGAATTTTTATTGGTGTTAGAGTGGGAAACTCCAGGTTGGGGTTGGAAAGAGGGCAGAGATATTCCCCAGGTTTTAGTGGGTCTCTGGTGCCGTTCTTAGCCTGGTGGGCTCAGTGGCCCTGGAGAAGGGTTGGTGGGTTAAGGGCACTTTAGTGGGATTTGGGATATCCCTGATTTACTGTGTGGTGTCTTCCATTTGAATTAGGCTGAAAATTGTTTCTTGGCTTAGTGTGTTTTGGGGCAGCACTAAAAATGGGCAATGGCTCTCCTCCAAAGTTTCTTAAATCTTTCTGAGAATAAAGCCTGAGTTTTAGGTTCATCATAAAAATTTACAGCCTGCAGCAACTCTGGATGCACTGTGAATGTATGGATCCATTTGTGACCCATTTAATTTTATTTTTTTTCCCTATCCTGCCTATATCCTCTCATCCTTTGGCTTAATTTTTGTTTTCACCTCCTCACCAACTCGGGCAAGAAGTTGTACAGATGTTCTCTGCTCTGACAGTGCTGCTATTAGGGTCATAATGCAACAATTTGGTCTAACCATTATTATTGTGCTGGCTGACTTCAATAATGCACTTTTAAATCAAAGAGCCTTTGAAGCTTTATTTCCATTGTATTAGACAAATAAACATCGAAGATTTTCACAAACATAAAAGGCATTCACCTTGTAATGTTTCTGGGCTTATTAGTCTCACAAATTTGCATTGTTTTGTTCACATAAAGGATCAAAATGCCCTTTTGCTTGATTTTACATCCTGCCTGTGGATCTTGGGAGTGAGCAGCTCCCAAGGCCTGGCACTGCTGGGGATGTCCCTCTGCCTGCTGAGTCACAGCTGGCACTTTGGAGCCCGTGTTCAAACAACCAGGATGAAAAACCCACTACTTTCCTTCATGCAGTGTTTACTTGCCTCTTGGAAATACCTTATTTATTTCAGCAGTGCCTCTGCAAAATATGGGAGGACACTAAAGCTCATAAGGAGTTTAATTTTTAGTGTACCAAATAATTAATTTAAAATCTTAAATGAGTTCATGCTGAGAAGAAAACCCTTAGAAGTCAGAGCATTGGAAGGAAAGCTCAGAATCAAACCTAATGATTATTTGACTAACCAGCCCTTCATTCGTTTATTTCTCTAATGAATTATTGAGGCATCTCAGAATAAACATAGACATCTCAGAATAAAAGCACAACACTGGTCTTAGATTGCAAAAGTATAATAGTACTTGTGATATAATAATAATAGCAATAAGCACACAAAATGCTGCATAAACACTAATTAAACCTCAGTGTCCCCAAGCAGCAAACACAGAAGGCAGGATGCTCAGCACATGTAGTGATTTGAGGTAAAGAGTATAATTAACACCAAATAAAACAACCTTATTCCAAATACAGCTCATGGTACTTGTGGCTGCTCTGCTCTGTGTTACAGGGGAGACAGAGAAACTGAAATCTGCTCTCTGCCCAAGTTCCCAATAAATGTATTGATCCCAAACAGCTGTGAGCACGTTTAGGTTAGGAGAGGGAACAGAGTTATTTAAATCATCAAAGCTAACACCTGAGGGAGGTTGTCCAAATCCTGTGGAAGCTGCCTCACAGGGGTGTGATCAGCAGTTTGCCACACGGGGGGCTCTTGGTTCGTGTGGAAACAGCTGTGAGATCCTGGCTGTGGCTGAAGCCCCAGATCCCTTGAGGGGAGCAGAGACAACAGGACTGAGCTGTCACTCCCATTCCTCACCCGTGCCGAGTTCACCTTGACTCCTCGACAGGCTGGAGCCAGAAGAGAAAGATAAGTGGATTTGGAGAGAATGTTTAAGAAAAACCCAGATCACCCAGGAAGCTGAGTGTTAAAGGCTCAAAGATGTAGCACAGCATTCAGATGTAAAAGCCTTGCTGCAGCCACACTCCAGGTCAATAATAAAAGCTTCAGAGTGATGGAAAACCTGCCCTGTCAGTAATTTCTATTCCAAGAGATGTTTGTGATGATGCGGTTTACAGCACGAAGTTGTAATATTATTTTTCACACCATGCACTTTTCCATCTTTGTCTCTTGCTTAATTCCAGCTTTTTCTTTTCTTTTTTTCACTATTTTAGTTTGACACAATGGCCCCGCTTGCTTTTGTAGTGTCCATCCTATGGATCATTCCAGAGATCAAAATGATTTTGCAACAATTGTCAGCAGTGCCTTTCTCTGTGACAGCTCAGAAATACTTCATGATGAGCTTCAATATGCAGGGAAGGAAAAAGAAAAGCGTGGTGGGTGATTTCTGCCTTTTCTTGGTACCCACATAGGGAGTGGAGTCCCTTGGTCACCTGGCTGGTGCTGCAGGGAGCTGCTCTCCCTGAGCAAGGAGCAGGGTCCTGTGTGAGCCCAGGGAAAGCTCTTCTGTGCATCCCCTTCACCCACTAAATAGGGCTGTTCACTCTCCCTGGCCTGGTTAATCCTTCTTTTGCTGAGAATTCCAAAGCCAAAGCTATCAGTGTGCCAGTTCCTGTGGTTTTGGGAGCTTTTTTGATCATATATTCTTTTTCTGGAGATCGTAGCTGCTGAAATTTTATTGCCTGAATCCTGTAGCTTCTGTTCAATCGCTTTTGGAAAAAAAAGGAAAAACTTCCAACCCTCGGGGCTGTAGAGGAAAGCTTAGGAAAATGAACCCTAAATGCCTTGGCATTCAGACCAATAAAGACAGCCTGGCATCAGTTGTCATGTAAATAACAAGCTTGTAAAACAAACACTGCACATTCCAGCGGTTCTGTTTGTTAAATCTGCTTTTCCTGCAGTCTGGACTGGGACCTGGTGCCAGCCTTTCCTGACCAGCAGAGCACCAGCATCATCCTCCCCGTCTTCCTCCTCAGAAATGCAAGTTTGGAAACAACTTTTCAATGCTGGGAGCAGCAGTAGGGGCCGTGAAGATGAACCCGATGCTTCTCAGGGGTTTTCCTGGAAAGCAGTTCCCTGCTCTCAGCATGGCCCCTGCCTCCCCCTGGACAGGTAAGTGGATACTTTGGCACGTGGGGCTGGATTTCCCATTTACCTTCACACACCAAGGAAGGTAAATCCACGTCCTTGCTGGTGACAAGGACATTTTCTGCGATATGTTGAACTTAATTATACCACGTTATGCAGAAGATGTTAATCTAAATGTAACCAAATTGCCGGGGGTCACTATTTCTGAAGTCTGTGTCAAGCTTGCCAGGGGTTAAGTGTGGTAAACTCTTATTTCCTGCCCAGAGCTGGTTTATTTTTGTAACACAGGAGTTTTCAGTAAGTTTGTACTGGAAAAGTGCTTGGCTAAGGCTTTTGCTGGTGAAAACAGACCAAAAATGCTTTGCTCAGATTTTTACTGGCATCAGTAGATGAAATGCTTTCCTCAGATTTATGCTGCAAGCAAATATATATTGATAACTAAATGAACTCCTGGATTAATTAAAACACACCATACATTCCAGCAGAGAAACAGAGCATTCATCCCTAGAAATATTTACATGAGAAGATGATGGTTTCAGTCTGTAATAGCCAGAGTGTGTGTACATGTCCTGTACACAGCCTGTGGGGAGGCTGGGGCTGGGCAGAGCTGAGGCAGGAGGCTCAGCCAGAAGCACTCTGGGCAGGGATCTTATTTGGATGGCTGATACTATATTTAGAACATACATAAAATAACTGAAAGAGAAAGAAAGATGTCCTTTGGTATCACACCAAATGGCAAGGAGTACAACACTGACTCTCTTAGCTGCATTGTCCAAGAGAGCAAAGTTTATTATTCTTAATCTTCTTTTATAGACATGTTCAAGAAAGTCTGAGAGGTAAAACTGTCATTGGTCATTAAAGCAGCACATCACCTTCATTGGTTAAGTGAAACACCACCCCTTGACTGTTTCCTAAATGCCACCTGCTAAGATTGTTGTTCTTCATCAAGGACTGTTTGGATTCTTTTTTGTGCTTTCTCAGGCCAGAGTGAGAAGCCTGTGTGACTTAGTTTCACACAGACTCTGTGCTCTCTGCTTTCAGCATCTATACTTTGGCTGCTGAAAAGTGCACCAGGGTTTTGGGGTCTAAGTGCTATTTGGAGGAGGATCAGGGACTAAGTGTCCCATCCATCTCCACTGGGTCTCAGGTTCTCAGGGTGTATTTGCTGCCCACAGAACCTCACTGGCAGCTGTTGGAGCTGTGTGTTCCTCATGCCCTCCCCAACAGCTCTCGTCCAAGCAGCGGTTGTCTCCAAACCTTTTGTCCTTTCCTTCTAAACCATCTTTGTGTCCCTTGGTTTCAGCATGAGGGCTGGGACCTGCTGGCCATCCTCTCTAGAGTGCTCAGTCCCCAGGGCTGTGCTGGGGAGGAGGAGATTCCAGGCTGCAGCTGGAAGCAGGAGGAGGAGGAAGGGCAGAGGACTGATGTTGTCAGTGTCACAAGTGGGGTGTGCAGTGCCAAATGCCAGCGCTTATCCAGCGATCTGTCACCCCACCCCTGTCACCCCAGCAGAGAGGGACACCCTGGTGAATTCAGCACTCCCCGGGGCAGTGTGGGAAGGCAGGGAGGCAGCAGTTTGCTGCACAAACTCGACAGCAGAACCTACCATGAAGTGAAATTACTGCTGGTTCCAAGAGTAAAAGCATCCCTGTTAACACCCCACTTACTCCATGCTCAAGGATTGCATGGGGGGATGCAAATCTCCTCACCTACCAGCAGACACCCTCCTGCAAGGAAGCCTTGAGAAAACAGAAATCGTCCAGAATACTAAAATTGAACACTACTTTTTCTTAAAAAAAGTACACACTTACTAAAACTTCCTCAAAGTTTAGTTTCACCAGGCCAGACTGCAGAAATCCAGACTGTCTTAATTTATTAAAACACCCCACAATTTAAAATTGCTCAGAACTCCCAGTGCCAGGATGGTCTGCAAGAGTTATCCTTCCCATCAAACTTAGGGGATCCAGATAAAAGAAATAAAGTAGAAGTTGTGAATTTGAACAAGGAAAGCCTCTTTTGCATTCTGATGCAACACCTGCTTTTTCCCCTATGCCTGACAAAATTCCCCAGATTTTTAGAATTTCATAAGAAAACAAAAGAACTCAACACCACAAAGTCTCAAATTTCCAGTGACACTCCAAATTCCCAAATTTTACAGCCGATTTCCAAGCCTCCCGGTACTGAGGGAGCCGAAGAGCCGAACTCCGGCTGGAGAGCCACGGTTTAAGCGGGGAAATAAGGCTTGGGAGCAGGAGCGGCTGCCTCGGCAGGGGAAGGGGGAAGAGCAGCCGCTCCGAGCGCTCCCAGCTCGGGGTTCGCTGCCGGCTGGGGCACGAAGCTGTTCCGAGAGTGCCATCCAGGGGACGAGAGCTGCACTTCAGCAGCTGCTCGGGGAGAGGAGGGGGTTGAAGCGTGGCTGGCTGGGGGTGTGGGTGTTAAAGAAGAGGAACCGACCGAAGCGAGGTGCTTAAAACTTTGCGAGCCACACCCGGGTTCAGCCGGTGCGCAGAGCGGGGATAGGAATGGAATTAACAAATTGAGAAGCGCCAGGAGTTTGGGAAGGGACCAGAATCTTCACAGCAGGTCTAAAAATGCTAATTACAGAACCACAGGATCACTTAGGGTAGAAAAGACCTCCAAAATCATCGAGTCCAGCCTTGTCACCCAGATTAGAGCTCTGAGAGCCGCGTCCAGGCGTTCCTTGGACGACTCCAGCAATGGTGACTCCAAACCTCCCTGGGCAACCCTTTCCAACGATGGTGGTAATTTAGGTGGATCCAGTTTGTGTGAGCCTCTCCCTGGGACCCCTCTGCTGTGTCTGAGGGTGGAGAGAAGCCCCAGTGACATCTCGGTCCCTGTCCCCGAGTGCTTCCCAAACCTCTTGGGAAAAGCCTCGCAGGGAGAACCCATCCTGCTGTGTGCCCATCACCGGCTGGGGACCGCCGGCTGTTTAAAACACGGCCATGCTTGTGAAGGAGCAGACGGAAAACACAATGTCCTTGTCATATAAATCAGTGTTGGGGTGTTTGTGTGGGGAAACCTGGTTTTAACCGCCTGGTTTTAACAGGAGTTGGCCGTGGGATGGGAGGGCAGGGCCCGGGGGGCACGGAACGGGGATCGCGGGGCTCACCTTGATGATGAGCGGGTTCCGCAGCATGCTGAGCCGGACCAACCCCAGCCGCTCGTTCTCCGTGCCCGGGCCCGCCTCGGCCAAGCTCATCGGCCTCCGCCGGGGCCCCGCTCTGCCGCCCGCCATGGCGCGGGGGACGGTCCCGGGCCCGGGGTCTCCCGGCGGTCCCAGTCCTTGTCCTGGTGCCGGGAGGGGGAGGGTCTCGGCTGTCCCGGTGCCGGGGCTCTCTCAGCAGTCCCGGTTCCGATCCCGATCCCGGGGGTCTCTGGACGGCCCCGGTGCCGGGGTTCTCCCACCGAACTCGCGGCGCGCGCGGCGGCGTCCGTCTCCAGGCAACAGGCGGTGCGCCGCTCTCACGGGTCCGGCTGGGGCCGCTTCCGCCGGGG
>NC_031785.1:4220437-4256335 GCF_001522545.3 Parus major
GGCAGGAACGGCGTGGGCGCTCCGTGAGGAGGCTCCGTGAGGGGCTGCGGGTTCCTCACACCCCGGGACCGCCGAGAGGTCAGTGGGTGCGCTGGGAGTTTCCCTCGGTAGCCCCGGAGCGACGTGATCCGGGCCGACCGCATAGGCGTGCTCAGCCGGGGTTCATCGGTATCTGGGCCTAGGGGCGAGCTGTGGTTTGGGATCCGCAGAGCTTTCGGGGCCGCTCGTTCCTCTCGGTGGCGGGGAGGGGATGCTCGGGGCCGGCCGGCGGTGCGAGCTGCCCTGGGGATGCGAAATTCAAGGGCGCGTGGTTCAGACGTGACTCGGGTGTTGTGGACAGCGTTTTTTATGTGCTGGATGTAGAAAATGTGCTAAAAATGCTTCTTGCTTGTGCTGTGTGACTGAATTCTGCAGGAATTGCCCTGTCCTGGGACAGCCGGCATGGCTGAGCTCGGCCCGGCAGGAGCGTCTAATGAGAGAATTTTGGGTTTAGTGCTGATGAGCCTCGTATTTCTTTGTTGCTTTTAGCTTGCTGCTATTTCACTGCTGAAAGCTGAGTTGAACACAAGAATCAGACGTTGCTTAATCATTCAAAATCAAAGCTAATAGTTATTAAATTTATTAAAATGTTTTTTGTTGTAGGAAGGCTGGGGGAAGCTGTGATGCACATCTGTTTGACGAAGAAGGCATCAGCTTTTCCTAGGTACTTTACAAAGCTAACTGGATTAAAAAGTAAGAGTCTAAGACAAAATCGAGTTTTTAATTGTTAAGGTTTTGGGTGGGTTTTGTGCTTTTTGTTGTTGGTTTTTATTGAGGGGGGGTGTTTTGTTTTAAACAAAAACGGTGTATAAATGACAACACTTCAATAAAACTCCTCTCTTTTTCTTAAGAGGGAAAATAATGAAAGGCAAAACGGATTCAGATAATTTTCAAGTCCAGGATTTTGTCAAGAAAAAGAAGAGAAAACACAACGATTCCAACAACAAACATAAAAATTCTGAAATTGTGGAAGATCCAGAGCTTGGCCACGCATCCCAAGAGCTCTTTGAAGATGCAGCACCAGAGGACAGGAAAAAGAAGAAACTGAAGAAAAAGGATGAGAAGCAGCAGGCTTCGATAGAGAATTACTTTGGGACTGTGGAACATGAAATCAGCAATGGGACTGGAACAGGTGGTTCCCTGAGGAAGAAGAGGAAGAGGATGGGTCAGGACAGTGCTGATGAGCTCAGCGATGTCACTTGTGTTCCTGAGAATCAGGACTGCCAGGAGGGTGCTGCTGATTCTGCTTGTTCTAAAAAACCCAAGAAGAAAAAGAAAGAAAAGCAGCCTGAAGTGGATGAGGTGAATGAGCTGTCTCCCTCTGAGGAGCACAGCAAGGGCCACAAAGAGAAACCCAAAAAGAAGAAGAGGAGAGAGGGCAGTGCCCAGGACGTGCAGGAGGACACGGATGGAGCAGCTGAGCAGCCGCCCTTAGAGCAGGACAGGGGGTGGCCTTCAGATGAGGATGGAGGCTGTGATGCTGCTTCTGCCATCAGTGAGGTCTCTATGGAGCTCCCTGCTGATTTTTCTACACCCAGTAAAGCAGCTGATAGAGCTAAAAAGACTCCAGTACGTGCTAAAAAGGCATATAAGAGCCGCGCTTTTGTCGAGGTGGGAAGCTCTTCAGACTCTGATGTGATGTAAGTTCAGGTTTTGTTTGTGGGGTTTTTTTCCTTCCTCCACTCCCCAAATACATACTCCCCTTTCATGTTATTGGGGTTCCAGGTTTTTCTTCATTCTGCTTTTTTGTGTGTTTTAAAGAAAAACTTTAACATCACGCATGCTGTGTAAGTTCAGAGGTTTCTTGTGGTGATCCAATAACAATTTTTAAGAGTACTTCAGTATAGGCTCTTTTCTCTTCTTTAAAAACTGTAGCTATGGAAATAATTTATGTGCAAACAATTCACATAAAAAAAGTGGGGAAAAAAGAAAAGGATCACATTTGTTAAACTTGATATTTATTGTCCACATGTGCATTTTAACCAAGCAGCTAGTAAGGTCAGCTAAACAATTGAATGTTCTGTGCAAATAAATGCTGGTGTAAGTAGTTCTTGATGCCTTTACAGTGTCTAGAACGCAAAAAAGGAGCACTTATAAGACACAGATGGAAAAAATCTGTGCCAGTGGTAGCAAGAGATATTTTTTCAGTATGCCCAAGTGTGAGAGTTCTGTGGATTTTCACAACTTCAGAAAGCTCCTTGATTACTGTAAGTATAGAAATTTGATAATAAATTACAATTATTAAATTATGTTAAAAGGTTGGAAATGCAAGGCAGTGGATGTGTGAAGCATTTTTTGTTCTGTAATCAATGAATATGTTCATTCTTTCAATGGTAATCTCTGGTTTAGCATTCTAGTGGTGTATTTTATTTTATGCTTTGTTTTTCAATACCAGGACACCAAAAGCCTCAGCATCATATAAAAAGAAGAAGCAGAAGCAGCAAGACAATTCTTTTGCTGAATTGGCAGGCTCTGATGAGGTCAGTGTGGATGGTGAAGAAGGCCTGGACCCTTCCAGTACTTCATTCATGGATTTGGATACTGCAAGACAAGAACTGGAAGAGTTTATTCCTCATGTGAAGAATATATCAGACAGTTCAATCAAGAAAATGTCTGGAAGAGACCTAATAAGGTTTAAGGAGTTTAAAAAACAGGGTAAGCTCTCTGAAATCCTTTTGCTGTGAGAAGGGACTGTGCAGCTGTGCTAATGTTTGGACAGAGGGAAAAGTTTCTTGTGTCTGTTGCATCCACAGAGTTTGGTTCACTTCATTCCATTGACATATTTTCTGTTTCTCTGTTTTGTAGCATCTGCTTCCACATTGGCAAATTTCAGTCGGAACTTGTGTGTTAATTACTGATTCCCAGCTGGTTTTGTCTCTTTCAGTTTTCTCTTTTCCCCTCTGAATTTGTTGATACCTGAGCTAAAACCTGAGATGTGCAAGAGATGGTACTTGGGGTTTGACTTGGATTTTTTTAATCTTTCTCTATTTTAGGTATTGCTGTCAAGTTTGGCAGATTTACCCAGAAGGAAAATAAACAAATCCAGAAAAATGTTGAAGAGTTCTTATCACTTACTGGAGTGGACGGTGCTGAAAAACTTCTGTTTACCTCGAGATATCCAGAAGATAAAGACACCATCAATCAACTGAAAATAAAACATAATTTTTGTGAAAAAATCTGTGAGTATTTAAGTTCATCCTCAGACAGCTGAATGTTGCATTCTACAAACTGGTGATATTGTGCCGTATTTTGTAAAATATTTTTTATTGACAAGTAGGGATGTTGCTAAATTTGGTAAAAGAAGGACCTGCTGACATGGTGTAGTTGATAATCTGCACAGACCACTGTTTTTATTATCTGGTCTCAAACAAGAAGAGTTTAGAGTTAAAACATGGTCAAGACCAGTAAAGACTTCCAGACCTGCATTTGGGCTTTATGGCTTTAAGTGCATTATTTGCTAAACTATAATTGAGGTTACTAATGGCAGCTGTGAGTGATTGGTAAGTTCTGTCTGAAATTGTCACCTGTTCTTAGATCACATAAATAATGAGTAGGGTGGAAGAAATTGAACCATGTCAATTTTCCAAGACATGGGACTCTAACCAGGAGCTTTATTCTGTGTGTTCAGTGGCATCATCTCAGGCAAGGCAGGGTAAAGGGCAGCCTGTCATGGATCAGGATTCTGGGATCAAACTACAGATTTGTGGTTATTTCAGACACACAGTCCTTCCCTCTGCATCAGTGCATTGCCTGATGGTGACTTTCATTCCAGTCTGAGACTTTGCTCCTGATCTGGTAGGATTTGGCAGAAATTCTGATGAGTGTTCTGTGCCTTGCAGTCCCCTCTGCTGGGCACTGCTGACCAACAATGAACCAAGCAAGGTTATGTGTTCCAGGGATTGATCTCTGTGGATCTTCCCTTCAGCAGAGATCTTCACTTGGCTTTTGCTGGGTGCCCCCTGTGCCTGCATTTCCCAGTTGGAGCAGTCTGGAAGCATCCAGTGTCTCCTCAGCCTCCTGCCTGGTGGCTGTCTCATGTCTCTCTTTTAATAGTGTTCAGCATGACAGTTAAATTTTAATCACACCTGGATCAAATGCATAGCCAGCCCATGCAGTTTGTAGCTGGTGAGTGGAAAGAATCTGTTGCTGACAGCACAGTGATGAATACATGTGGTGTTGGGTGTTGAGGTTTGTTTCATTTTGGCCTCACCACTGTGAGAAATTATTGTTAAAAATGATCCTTTCCCTTCCAGCTGAGGGCATTCCCCGGCCCTGGAGACTGGTATATTATCGAGCAAGGAAGATGTTTGACCCTAATAATTACAAAGGAAGGTAATGGAATACTTTAAAAGTGTTTCTGAATGCTAACATCAGTCTGTGTTGATTATTTGTAAATTAAAAATGGATTCAAGTAAAGATCATCTCTCCCATTTGTGCCAGTTACTATGACTTAATTGATAGTTCATTTTCCTTTATTGATTCCTCTGTTCTAAAATGTGACTTGAAGTGATAGGGATGATTAACATTGATCACCTGCAGATGTTACAGCTTTTTAGGAGATTGAAATGGTTTGAATCTACAGCTGAAGCTGTGCCTATTTCCCCAACCAGGTATACTATGGAAGAAAAAGAACAATTAAAGAAGTATCAAGCTCTGCATGGCAATGATTGGAAGAAGATTTCTGAGTTGATGTCCCGTTCTAACCTCTCAGTTGCTATGAAATTCTCTGAAATCAAGTCAGGTATGTAATTTTAAGAAAAACAATTAATTTTGTGTAATATTATTTGAACTGTACAATAGGTATGCTAAGCATAAAGAAAAAGTCCTTCAACTATGGCATTTTTAATTAATTAATTTCTGGTGGTCCTCTTCTTCACACCACTGATTGCATTTTCATGTGGAAAGGATAAGAAAGATCTCTGCAAGAAAATGGGAAAAAAAGTGGAACAAATATAACTATTAACAGAACTGACATCTAAAAAAGATTTCATGAGGAGGGCTGAATGAATTTGGTAGCCAGGTTTAAAAAGATAAAAACTGGGGATCAGACTGTTCTTTAGTGTTCAGGCTGAACTCTCCAGTCTGGTATGCAGAAGAGTTTCTAGGACATGTGTTAAGAAGCTGGTACTATAAATAAAAATCATGGAAAGTGAAACATTTGCTCTTTTGCCTTTTTTTCCCCTAATCATTTATGATAAATTATGCCTTAACCTAGTGGGTTTTCAATTTTAGCTATCAACTATGGTGCTTGGACAAAGGAGGAGACCCAGAGGTTAATGAGTGCAGTGAAGGAAGTGCTGAGGAGAAAAATGAACACAGAAAATCCGAATTCTCTTTCCTCATTGGAACAGTCAAACACTGATCTATGGATCGACCGTGAGAAACTGTACCAGTCACTGCCATGGACTGAGATTGAAACCAGAGTGGAAAGTCGATATTGGAGACAATGCAAACAGAAATGGTGAGGGCTTGGACTAAACTGAGATAGTGAAATGTGTTCTGGAGTGTATTTATTCTGCAAAACCTGTGTTTTGTACCGTGATGATTCTTTGGTAGGATAGGTAAGAGGTTGTAGAGCACAGAAAAGACATTGCAGATGTGTCTGGGACAAATAACTCTTTGCTAGCTGCAGCAAGTTTTCTGTTTGATGTGATAGCAAAGCCTGATTTCTGCCTGGTGTGCTGAGGCCTGAGTTGGCTTACATGATGAACCCTGAGCATTGTGACTAACACCAGCAGTATGACTTAGCTGAAAATAGATGATAGAGACTCTTATGCAGCTGTTTAACACCAAACTAGCTGCTTCAGAAACTTTCACGTAACCTTGTGTAGTTGTCTGCTAGAAATGTATGATTTTAAGAAACTTTCCCTACTGACAGGCATAGCAGCTTGTTTGTAGGGTATTTTTGGGAAAACCCCCATGCCAAGGCCTAGGTCCTGGCCAGGCCTTGGCCCCTACTGGTTGGGAAGTGTGATATCAGATCCTGGTGTTTCTGTACTAAAAGCATAATCAGGTCAATTTGACTTGATGATTTGGGCCTATAAAAGCTGGACCCACTTTTAGGGTGGATTTGGAGACCTCACTTAGGGTTGGGCACACTTTGTAGGATTTACCAATTGCTGGGAAGAGTTCTTCAGGTCCTGGGTGTGAAATGGGGCTCCCCAGTGACAGGATCTGTGTAATGGTAAAATATTGAGGCAATTGGTGATGTGTCTTTCTCAATCACTATCCTTTCTCTCATATAGTAATGATTAGTGCATTCCCTTACTTATTTTTCCTTGTTGCTAAAGCCAAGTGTGTAGTTTTATTGAATGTATCATTCTACTTTTTTGTTGCCTTAGTATTTATAGTAAAATAATACAGTTCTTTCCAATGGTGACTGTGTCCTTTCAGTCCCCCCTGGCACTTGCAGAACACTGCTTCTCTGTGACAGCAGCAGCATCTTGATGCTTGACATTTCTTGAAATGATAGAAACCTGCTTTTTTATGTTTTCAAAGGAATTCAATTTTAATGAGCAAGTTGAACAGACAGCAGCAGTTGCACAGAGGGACCACTGGATTAAAGGCCAAGATCAATCTTATTAAAAGGTACAGTTCTGAGCACTGGGATGTTTTTGTATCTCCCACTGTTTGAGCTGTGTTAATAAAAGTTTGGAGGGTGAGAACAGCCTGCTTGCAGCTTGATAAATGTTTTGCAATCATTTCCCTGGACAAAATGTCCTGTAATTTCTGACTGGGGGAGCTTGGAGCACTGAATTATGTCCTGATTTCTGCCTGCAAACTGCTTCTGTCTCACATTTACAGGTTGTATGAAACAAAAGCAGAGGATGCCAGTGAAGTCAACTGGGATGAACTCAGTAGTGCTATTGGGTAAGCTTCCTTTTCCTCTTTTTATGGATACAAAGGGTAGTTAGAGTAGATGAATCAAAGTTCTGATACCTTTACTACTGGAAGAAATGTTCAGTCTGGAGACATTACTGTTCAATGTCCTAGAATAGCACTGAGTAGGAAGCCAAGATCTGAAACCCATAACATTACAAATACTGGAGTGTTGTGTATCTGTGCTTGTAGGTGTTAATCAACTAATGGGAGAAATTATGATTTGATATTATGGATTAATTATTTGAATTAACCCTTTCTACCTAAATCTAAGCTAGGGTTTGACTGTATCACTCACAGGAAAGGATAACTCAGTAACAAGCTTTCTCATAGTTCCTTGCACCACTAATTCTTTGAACTCTTCTCTTTGCAGAGATGTTCCTAGATCCTATGCTCAAGCAAAGTTTTATAGGCTTAAAGTGTCCTCTGTCCCTTTATGGAAGAGAAAGACTTTTTCTGGTCAGTATGCCAACTGTTTGTATGGAGTACATAAGGCTTTGGCTTGAATCTCAGAGGATACATATTCTGGTTGATTTTTTTCCTAATTGGCTAAAATCTTAGGCTTTATACTTTACTAAATGCTTTCTTTATAACTTTCAATGTCCTCTTTGTGCAAGTGCTTATGAACCTGTTCTTTTTAATATCTTGGCTTGAAAAGTTTTAAGACTGTGCATTTAAATTTCTCTGCATGTTTGTGTTATGTCTGATCTCCCTGCATCCCCTGTGATCAGAACAATACAGACATTTTGTGCATTTAACACTGACAACATAATTTCTGTCTGTGAGATGCTGTTCCTCTGCAGATCCAATTAAAACTACTTTTTTTTTTTCCCCTCTAGAAATTATTGACTATCTGTATGAAAAGAAGCTCCCAGAACTTGAAGAAAAACTAAGGAAAGAAGAGGGTAAATGCCATAGTTTTGACAATTCAGTAGCCAGTCAGCAGCAGCAGATTTTCCGACTCAGTGACATTTTTGACTCCAGTGAAGAGAGTGATTAATTGATTGTCCTAAAAGCAATGCCTAATTTGCATATTTAACTGCAAATGGGTCTGGTTGAAAGTGGGTGTACAGCTCACCACCTGCAAGTACCCAAGCTGAAAATGGGAAAAGTCAGGACAGGCACCTCTGAGTGTCTTGTTTCATCTTGAAGATGGAGTTGAAACAGAGCTTTTGTGCCACTTTTTATTTAATTTAACTCTGATTTTAGAAGTTTTCATGTAAGCATCCAGGTTGCTTTTTAAAAGTCTCAAAGTACTTTTTCTGTGGAGTTGAAAGCTGCTGTTTTCCCTTTATGAATGAACTTGGTTTTAAGAACTTTATTTTTTTTAAATTCATGAAATTGGAAAAAGGTTTTCAGTTTGCTTTTAAATCTCTTTAATAATCAAGTCTTAAGACATCTGTGTTGATGAAAATGGCACAACTTTTGAGTTGGCTTTTTTTTAAACAGGTGTCTTATTCTTAAAAGCAACTGATTTCCTTTTTGATGCAACTTACATTTTTCCCACCTCTTCTAGAGAAAAAGGACTTTTGTACATTACTATTCATCATTTCATGCTGAGCAAAACAAAAAATTTAAAATGTTGTAATTAATATTTGGAATTACTGAGACAAAACAGTGTGTATATATATTTATGTATGCATACATATTTTTATTTTGCCAAGGAGAATTTCTACCATTTAATAAGAAAATGAAGCAATAAGATGGAGGTTGTACTCATGTTTTGTAAGATATTTTTAACCCTGTGTCTAAAGTGATTATTTGTAAATGGACTGAATTAATGTAAAAAAACCCAAAAGTATCTTTGTGTGTTTTAAGAGAGTTGGGGACTTCAGCTGGCTTTTCTTTCTAATGCTGTTTATTCCACAGCTTAGGTTCCAGCAGGGGGTCATGGGCTGGCCTACAGCTGCTGGCTATAGGCAAGCCCTGTGTCCTGAAGCCCCTTTGGTTCAGGTTATAATGCATTAATCTCTTTCTGTGCATATTATTACATAGCAACCAATCAGCTTCATCCACAATACCTTTACATTTACATACATCCTATCAAAACTGCTCTAATTAGCATACTATGTTAGTGACTAACCAATCATCTGAGTTAGCAATTCCATGTTAAACTTTAAAACTTGTTATGCAGTGGAAAATTCTTTTTGCTTTGGTAAAAAACATCTTTGTCTGCCTATGCTTTTTTACTTGGTTGCAAACATGCTTTGAAGACCACTTAACTTATTGGACTTTTAGCCATAAAACCCCTCCTAACTGACTAAACCTTCCAACTTGACTAAACCTTTGTTCTCTCAGCTGTTTCAGCAATACCTATCCCTAAAAATATCATTTTATATATTAGAGCTTGCTTTCATTTCTAAACAACCCTCTGCTAAGCATTCACATTGTTATAAGTGAAATTAGGATTTGACAATGAGATTTATTGAGTTAACAGGAGTTTAGTTAAAAATGAATACAGTTTAGTGAATTGGATAACAATTTGGTATAAGAAAATACAATTTAGTAAAAGAATACAATTTAGCAAAAAACCGCAATTTATATATGTAATTTTCCAGTAATTAAGCACGATTAATACATAAGCAAAACTGACTGGGGTATGGAGAGGGCTTCTCACCCCACCTCACATACAAAACAAAGCAATTTAAACAAAACTTATATACTATATGCTTATACATATTCCTTAATATTTCCCATAAGTCTCCTCCTATTTCTGATTCTTTAATTTTATGTCACTGTTCTTCATGGCACATGTCTCAGTCTTCTTTTGGTGGTCTTTGGATGAAGGCTTACACTCATCCTCATTGTCCTCTGGTTGCACATGTGTAATAAGCATTGTGTTAAGTAAACATTATGTTCCACTAATTAGTCTTACATTTTATAATTTTCAGGCCCTCTGCCTAAAGTCATTCTGACTTTATCCATCTCAAGGTTGATTTTTGTCTTGGGACATCACTTATCTCAAAACTACATCCTGTACCTTAATTTTAACATGTAACATCTGTAAAGGGGTGCATCGTCCTTATAGCACTGATTCCCTTGATTGCTTCTAATAATAACTTTACAAATAGTTACAATTGAGTTAGCAAGAATCATTTGCATTTATTATAACATCCATAAAACTTTACTGTTCAATTCTCATCCTTCCCAACACTGTGTAAAGTCTTTGTATGGCTTATTTATATTTCCCATATGCTGTACTAAACAGTAATGCAAGAACACTTGGTCCCTGCTTTTTGAGAGTTATTTTGATAAGTGACAACTTTCCTCTTCAATTCTAATAATCATCATGGAAAATCCAGAGTTTTCAATGGTTTGAAATAAAGGTCCTGTTGGAGGGTCTGGAAGGTGACACATAGCAAGGGCTTTAAAAGTAGAACTTTCCATATTTAACTCTGTCTGGCATTAGTCTCTCTGAAGATAGGAAGCACTGGGATTTTTATGAGACAGGCACGACCTTCTCTGCAATCAGGCACTCCTTTGAGGGTAAAGTTTTCCAGGCAGGAGATGAAATGGGATGGGTGGAAGGAAACACACTGCTTCCACTTAAGTCTCTGTGTTGCTTCATGAGTCTGAAGGTGTTAAAATCCAAGAAACTTGAATTTCTGAATTTAAAAAGTTTGTGTTTTTCAAGAGGTTTTTTTCCCTGGAAAATGGAGATGTGCTGAATTCCTTTCAGGCAGGAGCACAAACGATGCCTGGTTGTAGAGTTTGTACAGTAGATCTTGTAGAAATAAACTTCTACCTCCATGATGCGATTTATTTTATTCTTTGCTGTAAAAGAAAACTTTTGTGGCTGAGTGGAATGCACCTCACTCTGAAGAGAGAAGCAGCAATGTTTTTTTGAGCAAAAAGAATAATTCATCAAAGTTCAATAAATTTGATGGAATTTAATATAGTTTTAACAGTGATTTACCAAAGTTCAATAAGTTTGCATGGAAGAAACATACAAATGAAAACTGAGTTAAAATCAAGTGATTCACAGAGTTTTGGAGGCACAAAGGCTAAGAAGGACCCTCCAGTTGATTCCTGAGGTTCAGAATGGACTCCCTAACTCCTGAGGGAGAAGTGTGGGTGCAACTGGATCCAGGCTTAGTGACAGATCCAATCAGTGCTTTATATAGGTAAAGTTTATCATTAATACTGAGTAGCCCCATGAATCAGTGGTATTTCATTTGTACTAATTCAGCTGCTCTTAGTCACTTACCAAGTATCTGGTGTGGTTAAGTGATCTCTTGCCCTTGGCAGAGGAAAAACCTCGGGTAAGGGGATCCCAAACCTTGAGAGGTTTCCCTGCTTCAGGGCATTCCCCTGGTGTCCAATCTAGCTGCAATTCAGAGTGATTAGGGTGAAATTGGTGCCTGTTAATCAGCAAGATTGTACAGACAAGATCCATGCCTTTGTTTTAGCTCTCCTATCTCATTCTCCACTCTCATTATCTTGCATGTTTGGGCTTCAAAACCAGCTTTCAAAATATTTTTCCGAGGTGCTTTCACTCCCTTGTCTGTGAGCCAGGAGCATTCTAGCTCAAAGGGTCATCTCAGGGCATGAGCTCCTGTTGCTCCCTGCCAGAAACTACCCCATGAACAATCCTGCTGATGTTAAAAGCAGTTTCTCTGCTAAATATGAACAAGACAGGGCTGGAATTGTAAACTTGGAGCCATCACTGTGCTGGCTGCTTTGGGGAAACACAGACCTGAGCAAAGAGAGGCTTCCATCTCCCTGCAGTCCTGGGAATGGAGTAAGGACACTCCTTCCACTTCATCTCCTTGGGTGAGGCAGGTGCAATCTGTTTGCACAGGGGCAAATAATTGCATGTTGATTATTTGCCAGGTGCTGAATAATGGCACAAGGAAGGAGCTTTTTCCCCTGGCCCATGGGAGCATGGGCACAAGGAGGGAGCTCTTTCAAGTGGATATTTCAGTATTATTGCAAACAGAGCAAACTGCAGAGGTTTGAAAAAAAAACACAAAGAGGCTCCATGGAATGATGAAGGAAATAAAGTTGACAAAGCTTTGTGTATCAGAGTTGTTATAAATGAAATTAAAATTAGATGACTGGGTCTATTGAGTTAATAGAAATTTAATAAAAGGTGATGACAATATAACTTGTGTCAAAGTTAGAAGATGCTTATATGGCTTGAGGTATAAGACACCAAGATAACCTGAATCATAACTTTCTATACAATGCAATAGCCAGTATATGGTTAACTAGCTGCTTAATGCTTAAATAAATGGAAACTGGCCAGGTGAATAACCACAAAACCAAATAAGTATAGCTATACAGGGAAGCAGGAGGATGCACTAATGAGAAACTGACAAATGAAAAGCTAAGTAGCCAAAAATTAAAGAATTTAGGTTAGATCCAGAGGGACTCAGGAATGCCATAAGTGCACATGCTGTGAAGACAAAGTTGAAAAGTTCAGATGTGAGGAAGACCTTGACCCTTCATTGAAGACCCCCAAGACCACCTAAACTGGGGAGGCACAAGCACAGTATAGAACTATTTATAACCAGGAGAAAACATTATGTAAATTTCCTCAGGCACGTTTACAATGATGTTATAATGACATAGCAACATCAAGGAATACTTACTGTATAAATAAACCACAGCACTTGACAAGGGTGAGCAAGCGAGGTGGAGAAATCCCCCTCACCTCCAGCACTGCAAGAAACAAATATCTGCTCCATAGACACCGGTCTATTTACTTCCAGCCAATCTTTTTCGGGCATCACTCTCCTTGAGGAATTACCCAGGCTGCACCACCGCTCAGTCCCAGCCCCGTGCCTCAGTTTCCCCAGCCGCCGCCTCTCGGGCCGTGCTGGCCCTTTAAGGCTCCTCCCGCGGGAGGCAGCGAGCGCCCACTTCCGGCCGCGTCCGGAAGCGCGGGGAGCGCCGCGGCCTCAGCTCGGCGGCGGCGGCGGCACCTGGAGGGCCGGGCTGGGCTGGGCCGGGCTGGGCCGAGGGACCGGCGGGAGGTGAGCGGAGCTAGCGATGAGCAAAGGGACCGGCCGCTCGCCAGGCACCGTGTTGGAGTTGGTACCGCCGCCACCGAACCCGCGCTCCTGCCGGACACCCTTTGTGTCGGTCCCTCACGCCGCCTCAGGGCAGGCGCCGCCCCGCCAGGCCGGGTCCCGCTTGGCGGGAAGGGACGGAGGGCACCGGGGAGGGCGGCCGAGGCGAGGGGGGCGCTCGGGTGGAGCTGCCGGGGTGCGCACGGGGCGCTGCAGGGGTTGGGACTGGGATTGCGGTGGGGCTGGGGCTGGCACCGGCTCCAGCCGCGAAACCGAAAGAGTTTTCGGTGCTCGGGCGTTCCATGCGCGGGTGCCGAGGCTCCGCGGCCGGTGCGGGTGTCGGTAGCAGCGTTACAGGGCCCGGTGCAGCTCGCAGCTGGGGTTCGTTCGTGTGCCCGCCCGCTCTCCTTTAAGTGATTTCCTCGCCTAACGGGCATAGGTAAATATTTACGCTTTTTCTGAGTGAAAAGCGTGACAAACATTGTCTCATGCGCATTTGAATGACAGAAGGGATTCTCTTGCAAATCCTACCTATCGCTTCATGAAATGCATTAGTGCAACTATTAACCTAAGTACCAAAGCAGTTCTTAAGTGTGAGCTGAACAGATTTCTGCTGATTTGCTACCTGTAAAAATGTTACAGCAGTTGAGGGTTGGCCTTTTCTCCCAGACAGCGAGTGACAAGAGAGGACAGAGTCTCAAGCAGTGCCAAGGGAGGGTCAGGCTGGGCATCAGGAGCAATTCCTTCACTGAAAGAGTTGTTAAATATTTGAGTATTGGAATGGGCTGCCCAGGGCGGTGGTGGGGTCACCATCTGTGGAAGTGTTCAGCTGGATGTGGCACTCAGTGCTTTGGTCTGGGTGACAAGGTGGTCTTTGGTCACAGGTAGGATTCGGTGATTTCAGAGGTCTTTTCCAGCTGGACTGATTCCGTAATTCAGTGGTTTGGTTTCTGTTTTGCTCTAGATCTTTGAAATACCACCGAGACTTGGTCACCAGGGGTGGATTGCTGAGGAAACGGCTCTGCCCTCTGCACTCAGGATATGTATGGCTGAGGGGCTCAGCCCCTTCCCTGGCTGCAGGGCAGCGCTGTTCTTCCCACCATGTGACCTGGCACACCTGCACAGCAAATAGCTCCTTTTTTTCAAAGGTAAATGCCACAATTGTTGGGTTTTCCCAGTATATGTGTATGTATGAGGAAACTTAATGGCTTGGCTTTATCTACTTTTGTTATGGAGAATAAAAGAAGTAGTTGCCATCTTTCTGTTTGTATAGTTAGTTCAAGAGTTCATGCTTTTGCATTATCTGATGGGGCCTACAGGGAAGCTGGAGGGGGACCCTTCATCAGGAACTGTAGTGATAGAACAAGGGGAGTGGATTGAAACTGACAGAGGCCAGGGTTAGATTGAGTATTAGGAGAAAGTTCTCCCCTCTGAGGGTGCTGAGGCCCTGGCACAGCTTGCCCAGAGAAGCTGTGGCTGCCCCATCCCTGGAAGTGTCCAAGGCCAGGTTGGACAGTTCCTGGAGCACCCTGTGATAGTGGAAGGTGTCCCTGCCCATGGCAGGGAGTGGAATGAGATCAGCTTTAAGGTCCCTTCCAACCCAAACCATTCTGTGATTCCAGTATTCTGTGGAATTTTTCAGACTAGCAGGATCCGAGATGACTCCATTGCTGCTTAGTGAAGGATTTCTGTTTCTAGAGGAAAGCAATCTGTGGTGAGGATTTTAGCACTCTTTCTGTCTATAAAAATAACAAAGACAGGAAAGTTCTGCGTAAATATCCTTTGCTTGTGACAACAGGGATTTGTTGACCTATAAATTTTAGCAAGAGATTAAGGAGAAAAGCTAATTAAGCTGTGCCACTAGACCTAGATTCCAGAGACACTAGTAAAATAATGTAAAGAGCTTTGCATCATAGTTCTGGAAATTGTGCGATGTGTGGGTAAGGAGATTTTTTTATTTTTTTTTAACATAAAATGAGTTTTCACCCTTTCTTTTCCTAGTTTGCGCATTTCACTACTATCCTTTACTTTTGCTCTTTGCTATTCCACAGGCATTTTTTGTGTGATGTCACTTTAATCTGTTTAACTGCATGCACCTGGATGTAGTAAGAACACATGCATGGAGGCTGCTAATGAGTAACTGAAATCCTGATGCTCACCACACTTGAAAATTGGGTCCTGTTGTGGCTGGAAGGGAATATTTTGCCACTTTTTGGCTTTAATTCCTGCTTCTTTTCCCCCCCACCAGAATGAGCACATGCCGATGGTGCACACAGAGTGGTGCTGACACCACCGAGTTCCTGAAGCACTATGCTGCTCACAGGCTTTCCCAGGAAGATTTTGAAGGATCCAATGATGACCTCTCTTACTGCCTGGAGTGTGTGGTTGAATATCACAAAGCAAGGGAAGAATGTCCAAGACTGCATGAGGTAATTAATTAAGAGATTAATTCAGAGGCTTCTGTGGTCCAGCCTCGCTGTAGGGGGAAGGGTTGTGTTTTATTGGGTTTTGGGAATAGGTTGTATTGCTTTTTAACTGTCTGTTTTTCTCATATGGAATTGCAAACTGCTGATTGTAAAACGGAGATCCTCTTGTTTTGCCTATATTCAAATTGGCAAGGACTAAACCAGTAGCTGTTAGTTGCTGACTAGACACTATAGCTTGAACTTCTTTCATGCTGTTGATGGTTTGTCATCTGAAACAAAGAACATCTGCCAGACCAACAGCTCATTTCTTTAATGTATTTTCTCTCTTCTGTTTCTCTTCAGTTATTGGTTTGTTCCTGTTTCTGTTTGCTTTCACTTCTCATTTGTAGTTTTCTCCTGTGTTTGAATTTCAGAGATCAGACCTTGCAAGATTATGCAATTAATCAAAACATTTAAACCTCTTTTGTATTCCTTCCTTACTAATTACTAAAATACCACAATTTATATTTTTGGAGAGCTTATTTTCCCTTCTATGTATGTAAAGTATGTGTTTTTAGCTAATTGGTCATAATACAGATGTCTAAAAGGTTGCTCTAGATTGGTCAGCTAGATTGCTCTGGAGTGCAATTCCATGTGACTGGAAGTTCCATAGACTGGAAATAAGAGAAGCATCTGGACCTACTTCAGGTTCCTTTTTGTGTCCATTTACTGCAGTGAATAAACCTGGTGTCTAATTGAGGTTTGGAGCAGTTACTTAAGATGAGTAATGTTAAGTGAGTGAATCCCTACAAATATCCAGCAGATCAGTTAGTCTCTTTGCATTGTTTATATTCTTTTCCTTCCACTAATTGCAAAATCTGTTAGAAGGCAAGATTTTATAATTGCTTTTCCTATCTTCCTAAATATGATCTTTTCCTGTGTCATGTTTTCCTGTGTATTGGCCATGGGAACAAAGTTTTGTGAATAACCTAAAATAAGTCTTGAAATAAATATGAATATTTAACAGAATTATGAAATTGCATCTGGTTTGAGGGCTGTTCTTTTAAAAATGACTTTGTAGTCTTAACTTTGAAGTGAGAGATTTGTGCTTTGCATAATCAAATTCCATTTCAAAGTTTTAATGTTTTGAACCAGCCATTGAAAGAAACTTTCCAAATAATATTTCAAGTTTTGAAATTGTAATTGAGGTTTCTGTATGTGGTAATAAATGTTCTCAATCACTTTCTGCACAAGTAAACTTGAATGTTGTTTTCCCCTACTGAACAGGACTTGTGGGACTTGGAAACTTCTCGCCTCATTGCCCACATGGAGAAATCCATGAATGAAGAAACAGGAGAAGATGATGAGTTGTTTCTGATTGATGAGCATGGGGAGACACGTCTGTCTGGTTATGTGGGCCCAAATTTTGAGAACAACCTGCGAGTGCCCCTGCTGGAAATACTGAAATACCCATATCTGCTGCTGCACAAGAAAGTCAGTACGTATCTGATTGTGTCCCTCTGGAAGGGAATGGTGGTGTTCCACTGCAGGAGGTGAAAATAAACAGTAATTAATAAACAAATAAACAGTAGTTAAACCAGAAGATCAATTTATATGTTTATTTTGATATTAAATACGCTTTTCTTGCGAGCCTGTAGATTAGCCCTTACTATAACTGGGTCTTACCCTTTTAGGTGAGCTGTGTGTAGAAGTGCTCTGTAGAATGGAACTAAGTCACGACTCCTTTCAGGTCTTTGAGAAATACCCGGGAATTTATCTCTTTTTGGTACACCCACATGAGGTGGTAAGTTCCTTTCTCTGTTCTTCTGAATCCTGGTTTTGTGCACCATATTAATACTGAAGGGATTGAGTGCTGTCTTTGCATGATTTTAGAAAATCTATGTGGTGCATTTATCTATAAATGAAACTTGACATCTGTTACAGTGTGCAGTTCTCTCATTGGAATATCTCGGTCAATAACATGTAAATAATGTAAAATTAGTGCAAAGCAACTGCTACACTGTTGTACATAAATCCCAAGGAATTTTCTTTATAGCTACAACCTTGAGTTTTATCTTCCTTGTCACCAACATTATCTTGTAGGTATATCAAGCTGTTTCTGAGATTATTTTGAAGACTTTTTATTCAGTTCTTTTATTAGTAAAAATATGCCTTTGTCCTATTTGTAACAGCAGTGCTTCCTCTTACAGAATTGTGATTTGTTCTTTTTATTAATATATATCTTTTTGTTTCAATCCTTAGATTCGTCGGTGGGCCATCCTAACAGCAAGGAATTTAGGAAAGGTTGACAGGGATGATTACTACGACCTAGAGGAAGTGTTGACTTGTTTGTTCAAAGTTATTGAGTTGGGGCTTTTTGAGAATCCAGATATTTACAGCTCTTCAATGTTTGAAAAGGGTAAACTCATCCTTCTGCCAGCTCATTTGTATGATACAGCCAACTACAAAAACTATTGGCTGGGTGAGTATTTATGATCAGAAGTGAATTAGTGTAGTCTCCCATATCTAAGCACTTCTTTTGAGTCAGAGCTCTACGATTTCAGAGGTGCTCTCTATTTTTTCAAATATATAAACAGGTTGCTTCTTTTTTTATTTCTGTAGGAATTTGCATGTTGCTGTCAGTGCTGGAAGAACAAGCTATGGACTCTTTATTACTGGGCCCAGACAAACAAAATGATTTTATGCAGTCTATACTTCACACTATGGAGAAAGAAGCAGCTGGTAACTAGTTTTGATACTGAAATTAAGACAGTTTATGACCCATTTTTCATCTTTATCAATTTCCTTGTTAAGTTCTTAGTAGTGTAATGAGACGTTATTTTACCTGAGGCCTGTTTGTCTTCTGAAGGGTGCAGTATTTGGGCAATACTGATAAATACTGATGACATCAAATCTAATCATCATCTAATACAAATACAAAGATGACATCCAGAGTCTGGAGTGGACTCTGGATTAATATTATTTAATATTAATAATGGCCATCCAGACTCCTGTTGATCTAAGACTGCATAAGGAGCAGTGTCTGTGTACAAATGATGGTGCTTGACTTTTTTCATTCCTTTTTCCAGGTTAAAAAGTGCAGTTGCAACTTCCTAGAGTACTTTTCTATTGACATTTTTAAAAAATCATTAAGAACCAGCTCTTTCAATTTCTGCTTAGCCTAAGAATGTCCAGGACTTGCATTTCAACCCCCTCCACTGTTGCTGTTGTGTTTCAGATGATTCCACTGACCCGTTTTGGCCTGCCCTGCACTGTTTCATGGTTATTTTGGATCAGCTCGGGTCTAAAGTTTGGGGTCAGCTGATTGATCCTGTCCAAGCCTTTCAAACCATAATCAACAGTGTGAGCTACAACAATGAAATCAAGAATATTCGCAGTAGCTTTAGGAGGTCAGTTCTTGTCAGTGCTGCTGTAATTTGTGTTGGGGGAGGGAGATGGCAATTAAAAAAATATTGTGTTTCTAACTTCAAGCAAAGAAAAGTTGAAGTAGATTCCCTAAAATGGTGAGGTTCCTTCAAAAAATATATTTTCACTTCTTTTTGCTAACTCTGGTGTCTGTGTTAATCTTGTTAGGATTTTTTATTCCTGAATTGGGAAGACTGTTAACTGTTCTGTGCTTATTTAGTGCTATAACCAACTTGAACTAAAAGTTAATGAGGATTGCCATGTTCAAGGTTTGGTAAATTTATGGCAATTCCTGAATTTTCAGTAGATGGCATTCTGGGCATTCATTCATTTTAGGCAAATCTGTGACTCAATAGAAAGCTTTTTTCCTGAGGCAGTCACTTCCCCCACCTCTTACAACCTGGATAAAACAAGCTCTAGACTTTTAAATATGGTACATTTTCACTGGTATGTTTTATCAGTGACAAGTTCTAATGGTCACTTGGTATCTGGAAAGCAATGTCTGTCCTTTCTTAGGGTTTTAATTGTGTGATTTGTGTTTCTTTTCAGGACAAAATCTGAACCAGAGTCAGACTACGGTGATGACATGATTTCTTGCAGTCAGATTGTTTATAATTATAACACAGAAAAGCCTCAAAAGGTATTAAACCAGTATTTTATATTCCTTTTCTTTGAACTGAGGTTACTGAATGACATTGTCAAGAAACCTTCCGAATGTGGTCGTCTCTTGATGTCAATGTGTTGCATTTATGAAATGTCTTTTAAAAGCTTTCAGTGTGATTTTGATTATCTGAGGTTAATTTATGTCAGCATGACCGTGTCTTTGAATAGTTCACAATGATTTTTAAAGGAACTACTATTTCACAGCAATTTTACAGATAATGCTTTAGGAAATTAGTTCCTTATACATCTATGTGCTCTTTATTTTTTGCATTTTTTAATGACTTAGATTTGGATATAAGAGATGTTGCTATTTAATGAACAAATATATGAAAGAAAGTAACAAAGAATCTTGGCTACAAAGAAGCTGCCATATTGAACTGTGCATATCACTGAGGCTGTTGTGTGGTGAATGTATTTTTCAGGACACTGGCTGGAGGGCTGCCATTTGCCCAGAGTACTGCCCCAACATGTATGAAGATATGCAGACCCTGGCTAACATGCTTCAGTCTGACATTGGCAGAGACATGCGTGTCCATCACAGCACATTCCTCTGGTTCATCCCTTTTGTTCAGTCCCTTATGGATCTCAAGGACTTGGGTGTAGCCTATATAGTAGAGGTCATCCACTACCTCTGCTCAGAAATCAAAGATATCCTCATCGAAAGAATCCAGCAGTGCGACAAAATCTCCGAGTTCTTTCTCCTCATCTTGGTGTCCATTGTTGAGCTGCACAGAAGGAAGAAGTGCCTGCATTTGCTGTGGATCAGCTCCCAGGAGTGGGTGGAGGCGGTGGTGAGGTGTACCACGCTCCCAAGCAGAGCGTTCACTCGGTGCAGCGAGAAGGCGCTGGGGCTGTGTGCGAAGGGCTCGGGTGCAGGGTCTTTCCAGGCCCCCAGCTCGGTGCAGCATGCCTGTGTGCAGCTCATCCGCAGCCTGCTCAAGGAGGGCTACCAGATCGGCCAGCATGCCCTGTGCAAGCAGTACCTGGACAAACTCAACCTCCTCCTGCGGGGAAATCGAGCTGTGGGGTGGCAGCTGAGCAGCCAGGAAACCCAGGAGCTGCAAATGTGTTTAAAACAAGTTATAAGAAGTATAAAAGGCAAAGCACTGAGCACCTCTTTGGTTGGAGGAAGCAGTTCAAACTCAACAGCTTTGCCAACTGGCTCTATAAAGCACGAGAGGAATGCGTGTGATGATGGATACAAGACAAGTGGACATGACAGGGAGGACCTTTATTCCTCATTTGTCACGTCAAAGGAAGGCAGAGATTGTCCAGAGAACCCTTTCCATAGGAGAAAGAATGCCTGGGAAGAGGAATGTAGAGATGCAGGTAGAAGTTCAACATCTTGCACATCCACAGAAGGCCTCTTGATGAATATTAAAAAGGAACATGATGATTTGACAGCTCAGGAATTTGTCTTCCCTCAGAACTCTTCAGCAACAAAAGTATGTGGGAAAGTTCAGGAAAATAGGAGCTATGATCTTGTGCCGGGGAAATGCAATACAGATGATCAATTCTTCAATTCAAACACTCATCCTTCAGATTTCAGGAGAGGCAGAGAGTTTGAAATGAAACACAAAGCAGAACTCAAAACACCACCGTATCTGTGTGCACAAACTCATCTTGATTGCCCCTCTTCAAGGAATTGTAAAAGTTTGCAAGAGACAAGTGCTAACAGTGAGTTCCAGTCCAGACTGGTCCCCACTAAACAGGCATCCAAGGAAGCATCCCTAGATTCCTCTAATTCCTCTAGAAATAAACCTGGTGTGCAGGGGAAGGAAGATGACAGTACTTTGCTTGTAGGGCGTAATGACACCTCACTGAATAAAGTATCAACAGAAGAAAAGTCAGGTTCATCGTTGCTGTCTTCCTTTAAGAGAAACACTAATGTGCAAACTTCAAACCAGGAGCAGCCTAATTTAAATGATTTGGATAAATATGATTGCAAAAATCAATTTTTGGAGACCTCTTGTAGGGATAAAATCCCAACATATGGTTATTTTCCATTGAGCTCTGAAAACAAGAGGAATATGATCAGGCCACTGTCAGTGAAGTGTGAATCAAGTGACAGGTTGTTTGAGTTTTCAGAATATTTCAAGAGGGAAAACAGTTCCATGGGGAAGAAAGAGGAGGATTTTGTGAAGACAGTTTCCAAAGATGACACTTTATCAGACGCCCAGGTTGATAGAGAACTCAGTAAATTATCTTTAGCTGCTTATGCCAAAAGTGTCAATTTTCCTGTTGAATCCAACCAGGAAAGCTCAGTGTACCACAATGTGTCTGAGATTAAAAGGAAAGTGAAAGGTTCTGTAAGATCTTCCAATGAAGGCCAAAGTACCAGGTGTCCCAGTGGTGCAGATGGCCCTAACAATCAAGTCATTGTCATTTCGGACTCTTCTGATGAAGAAAAAAGCATGGCTGAGAAGGAGGAAATAAAAACCAAGAATGAAAATGTATGTGCAGAGCCATCTTCAACTTCCAGCAACGTTTCTGATAGTGACATTAAGAGAGAATCCAAGTCTCCAGGCTCTCCCATGTTACTGGATGACTGCGATTCTCAGTACTTTGAATTTGAAACAGAAGCTGAGGTTTTTTCGGCTTGGCAAGATACTCAAGCGTATGCTGTGGAAACAACTCAGGAGTATAAACAAGATCATGTTTCACCAGCAGCTGAGACAAGTAATTCAGATGACTGCCTGAACAATGACTTAAATGACTGGGGCTATGATCTGTATTACTTTAGTGATGACACCATGGAAGAAGCAACAAGCTCAATAGAAAAGCAGACAGAAGATACTTCTCATCAGAAAGAAGCTGGTGGTACAAAAGAAGTGACTAATTCAACTTTGGAAGAATCAGTTGGAAAGGAAGATGCAAAAGGTCAACTGGAGAAAGGTGCAGACAAAGGTGTTGCTAAAGGCTTCACTCCAGACTCAAAATTGCCTGAACCCACAGCTTCTACATCTCCCATCTCATTAGCTTCAAAGTTGGCCCTTAAGAAAAATAGCACAAGCCCGCAGAAGCCCACAGCAAAATGTAAATCGGCACCGGCTGTTCAGAGAAGTCCTAAAAAACCTCCCGTTGTTAAAACAGCCAAAAATAAACCACTCCAAAGCATGACAGAACGTTCTCAGCCTGGCAGGTCACTGCCTGCTGTGGTTCCTCCAAGGAAGGTTCGGCAGAGTCCTGCTCCATCATCGACTGTGGAAAAGCTTGGCCTGAAGAAGGGCCCCCGCAAGGCATTCGACTTGTCCCAGCCCTCCCTGGAGAGCCTGGCTCAGTTGCGCAGCCACGGCAAAGCTGCAGGCAGGATTGGAGTTGCACAGAAGAAGAGGACCAAACAGATCGAGGCTCAGCGTTTGTCTGTAAAACGTAATAAAAAACTGCTCATCTGCCAAGACCAGAAGTATCCAAGGCAGACAAGGTCCAAAAGAAGTGTGAAAAATCCTGCGGGAAGTTCGGAGAGCAGAAACAAAGTTATCAAAGTGTGTGTGAAACCTGTGGAACAAAAGCCTCAAGGTTTTGAACTGGCAGCTATTAAAGAATCTGTTCAAAACCAAAGGGAGAAAAAAAGAGAAGAGACTGCTTGTCCTTCCACCAGCGAGGGAAAATTTGAGAGCCTCTCTGTGGAGGATATGGCAAGTGCCTCTAAAATGCCTCATTCTTCAGACTGGAACAGAAAATGGGAGGGTAACAGTGTGGTGGTTCCTCCTGTCCCTATGGATTCAAGTCTCTCTTCCACTGCACTTGGAGATGATAAAGATGAGTCTTCAGGAAAAGGTTGCACTGTCCTGCCTGGGGGTGAGATGAAAACATCGAGGCAAAATGGGTGTAAATCAGATGAAAGCAGTGATGAAGGAGATGATAATCTGTTTTTAACCCAGTTAGATCCTGTGGACATGGAGTTATGTTCTCAGGAGGAAAGTGTTCAAGATGCTGCTATAGGTAGTAAGACTCCAGAGGAAATGGATGTTGAGGAAAGCCTTCAGCAGAGTGAACCCTCAGCTGTTGTGAAATGTAAGGACAAAGACTGTATGGAACAGGTGGAAAAGCCTGGAGAATACTGCAGTAAACACCCAGCCACTGACCCAGGGGCAGATCATGTGTTTGCCAAGCCTTCTCTCCCACCACCTAAAACAAGGAAGCCTTCCACTATCAAAATTTTCAGCTCATCAAGTTCTTCACGGAATGCAGCCTTCAGCAAAGATCTTGAAGATGTCAGAAAGTTGCCCCCACCTTCAAAAAACAAAGTGAACGCGTCCAAACCAGTGGTGGTCAGGCCACCACTGTATCCAAAACCAGCACCAGCAGGAAATCCAACATGCAGATCTCCAAGTTTCAGTAATGTACCTCAACCCCTTGGTTCCAGTAATGTTCTCCAGTCACAAAATAGACAGTATGACAATGCTTTAAATATTTACAGAGAGCATGGCCAAGAAACCTACTCCTCTTTTCTTGGTGCTCAGCAGCGTGATTACAGCATTTTTGTTAACCAAGTCTTAAAGTGGACTTATGAAATGTTTGCAAACTTCAGCCTCTTTGGAACTCCGAATAATCTTCTGCAGTCCATAGTAGCCTCTGTTCCTGTCCAATTTCAAGGCTACAATGAGTACTTTAATACATTTTTTCCTTTGATGATGCTCAACGCTTTTGAAACAGTAAGTAGCTTTCTGCCTTTTGGTTTGGTTTGATTTCATCAACACTGATAAACTTTACCAAGAGATTAAAGCCTAGTTTATGTCCCCTGTTTACCTTTGAAAATGTTCAGATACAGATCAGAATAGAGGAATAATTTGGGGTAGATAATCCAAACAGCTGTGTTTAAGACTGGGGGCTACCAGAGTTACTCCCCTCAGTGAAGTGTTTATTTTTCCCTGGGTGCACATCCACAATAAAAGGAGTGGCAAAGGGTGTGGTTCCTCTTTAGCATATAAAGCTCAAAACAAATCTTTAAGAAACTGAGGTCTTTCAATGACAGAGGATAAAAACCCAATGTTTTGGTTTCTGTTGAGAATTTACATGAGAGAATAAGTTAATCCAGGAAGTATTTTTTCCTGTCTTAATTGGTTTATAGTTTAGTAGTGACAAAACACGGTGTTCCTTCAATTAATGTCTGAATGCTTTCAAGTTCAGTCATTGCATCACTTCTATAGAAATAAGGTAGAAAATAAAGTCAGTGCCAGGTTAATAAAGATATTTTAAGGTGACAGTGTGGTCAGGGAAAACTCAGAGTAGTTGTGAAGACCATTAAGAAAGCACATGAAATGGGTGGGTGGCAAGGAAGAACTTTTGTTTGCCCTGTGTATTTATATGTAATGTATATCCTTATGTGGAAGAAAAGAAATGGGTAAGACTCTTGATATATTTACTTGACAGTCTGATAATTTTATTTAATTTCTTTTTTTCGCCCTTTGAGTCATGATAAGCTTTTCTTCTGTTTCACTAAACCCTTCAAAGTATTATTGTTTCCCTTTCAACATGTAGCTGGCACAAGAATGGGTGGAAAATCAAAAAGCGAGAGAGAAAGGTTACTGCTTCTACTTACAGAACTTTTCTGCTGACATGAATACAGCACATTTTACAGGTGAGTTGTTTTTCAGTAAATTCTGGTTTTCAAGTAGATGATGCATTATAATGAGCTGGTACTTAGAGGCGGAGTTTTGTATTTGTTTTAAATATAGAAAGGATTTTGACTTGCTATTCTGCAGAATGCATGTAGGAGAAATATGTATTTTGTAGGGAATTTGTGCCTCCCATCTCTCTCATCTGGGATTTTTTTTTTCAGCTTTGATAGAGTTGTCCTTGACTTGCTCTGTTTTTATACAGTGCTGTGCTCAGGCTTAAGAGTTTATGGAGTTAAAATTATCACCATAATCTTTTGCTATATCCTTTAACAGCTTTAAAAGTTAACAGTACTTCTACAGTCAGAAAATAATTGTAACCATTTTCTTTTCAATGTTTTGATTTTAATTTGTCTTCTGGGTAGCTCATCTACGAGAGAGTGATTTGGCAAGGCAGCTTCATCCGAAGGAGGATGACTTAATCCTTTTGGTGGTCCACAAAGAGAAGGACACTTTTGGGGAAGAAAGTGGGATGGACAGCCACATAGTGAATCATGTTGGCCTTGTGACACGATTTTCTCGTGCATCTGGCTACGCAAATAGTGAGTAACAGGGCTAGAAATAAAACTGGGATCCTTCTTGGTGCCATAAAATGCTCCTTGGTAGCTGGCTCTTGGTAGTTGTAATGTACCACTGGCCTCAGAGGAAATGGAAATATTTTTTCTCTGTAGCAGGTCTGTTCCATGCTAGAAGTTTTGTAAAAATCAGGAGCTGAAGCTGCAGCCCTGCTGTCCATCATTTTTCTAGAACTTCATGTGAAAACAGAAACTATTGATGAGTAAATGCTCTGCACGCTTCTTTAGGATGCTATTGCCAAGGAGATGTGAACTGCCATGAACTTCTGTGGTCTCACTGCCTAAAATTGTCTCTGTCTTTGGGAATTGAAACTGACCCAGAACCTGCCTTATTAAAGCAGTGATCTGAGTCGTTCTACAGAGTACTGGTTTTTTGTTTGGTCTTTCTTTTTTTTTTGGTGGGGGTGGGGAAGTGTTGGGATTTTGCACGAATTCACTGTTGATTCCCTAATAGAAGCATTTTGTTCTGATGAATTCATTGAATGACTCTACTGGAGTATCTTTCAGTTAATGATTTGGATAGTTTTTAAATTAACAACTTGTTTTTCTTATTCTTCTTTAACAGGACAAAAAGAGCAGCAAACTGCCTGTCATCTTACTGTGCAAACCCGAGGCAATTTGTCATTCTTCATCCATAAGCAAGTGAAGTGTGTGGTGGTTGGCTCCCTGGTGACCACACACAGAAAGTTCAAAGGTTTGCTGCTGCTGAGCAGGAGCCCCCTGGCTAAACCCATCATAAATCCAAGTTACAATGACTTCTGTCCCAGAGATCTGCCTGTTGCCTCAGGAAGTGCTGTAAGTCTTGCAGCTGGGGGTGCCAGGGTTAACAGAACAAGCATTTGGGTCCCATGAGTTGTGCAGGTTTGGTTTTTCATGCTGACTTTTGAGATGACCAAGAGAAAATAGCCAAATTTCAAAAGTATTGAGACACTGCCCTCTTCAGTGTTGGCTGCTGGGGTGGGGAGAGGAGTCCGAACTTGCTCAAGTGTTCGTGCTCCATTGTTACAGTAAACTTCAAACTGCTTTCAATTTTCTTTCCCCTTACTGGGGAAGTGTTCAGGAAATAAAACATAGGATTGAAAAGGTATGGTGAAATAAAGGTGTGGGAAGTGAACAAAACCTTTTTTACAATTTCAAGTGAGGATTGGGTGTGGTTCTAGAGCAAACCTATAATCAAAAGCTTCCCTACCCTTCCAGCTTTTGAATTCTACCTAGAGAGGTGAGGACATTCTGAAAGTAGAAGATTGATGTGGGAGGGGTGATCAACATTAATTCATTATTTTTTGCCCTGTCTACTCTTTCAGGCTTCACATATGAATGAATACAATGAAGATCAAAAGAGAGCCATTGAGACAGCTTATGCCATGGTAAAACAACACCCAGGACTTCCCAAGATTTGCCTTATCCATGGACCACCTGGGACAGGAAAGTCAAAAACTATTGTAGGACTCCTGTCCCGTGTTTTGAGAGAAGTAAGTGAACATGGTTATGTGCTGGGATTTGGTTTAGATGAATGTACAGTCTGGTTTCTCAATCTCAAGTGGAAACAATCTAAAGAGCTTGTTTTGGTTTGTTGTTAATTAATCTACAGAACACTAGGAATGAGAAAACAGCTCGGAAAAAAAATTCCAAGATTAAGCCAAACCGTTTTCTAGTTTGTGCACCATCAAATGCTGCTGTTGATGAACTCATGAAAAAGATCATCATTGCATTTAAGGAAAAATGCCAAAACAAACAGGAGCCTTTGGGTATGGTTTGTTTTTAAATTCTGTTTTAATGTTAAATGGGCAAAATCTGGAGGAGAAATGAAGCAGTTGGTCGTGTATTGTACCTGCACACTCCTCTGAGCAGCTTCTTCCTCATGTGGAACACAACTGGTACATCCTCCTACTGTTGTTAACTTCAATGTGCTTTTCTGAAAGGTGTATTATGTGGTTTTTTAATAAATTACACTTTGTTTTATATAGACATTGACCCTTTCCTCATGCTGTTAGTTTAAGTTCATCAGTTTTTAAGTACTTCTTGAGGATTTGAACACAAGTCCCTTGTCTTTATTTTGAGTAAAACTGGACTTTTTTGGGTCTTGGGAAACAGACTGGGGAAAATTTTCATGTGTCAAAGCCTCTTGTTTTACCTCCTCCCAGTTTGTGATTGATACAAAGTAGATGAATTCTGTATAAGAGATTTAGTTTGTGGCAAGGGAAAAATATCTGCATTGTAACTAAATGTTATTTTGGTATTGACTTATTAATTGCATTACTTGGTGGGACTCAGCATTGTCCAAGTTAGGAATTGTGGAAGTTTTAGATAAACCTGAGAATAAGAGGTAGTTTCATAAATTCAAAACAATATTCTTAATGTTAGCCACCACTAAAATGTGGGCAACGTCTTTATGTTTTAGAGTTTGGAATTACTGAGTTTTTTATAGTTGGATTTAAGTACAAGTCAAGTGTTGAAAACTCCAGATAAGTAGAAAAGCCTTGTTTGATATCTGTGATGTTTACATTTTTTAAACTGTCACAGCAAAGCATAGAGACAGTTGGAATAATTTAAAGAGTATTTTAACTGATTTTATTAACAGGAAATTGTGGTGATATCAAATTAGTGCGACTTGGTGCTGAAAAATCAATCAACAATGAGGTCCGGGGATTCAGCCTGGATAAGCAAGTTGAACACAGAATGAGTAAGTAATGTGGAAATCAGACTTGTCTTCAGTCTTCTCTAAGAGCTTGGTGATGTTTTCCACATATGATTATGTGTCCTATAAGAAGGAAGATTTTTCTGCAGTAGTATTTCATAAAACATTGTTTTTCTCAGTCCTAGTGGGGAAGTGGCAGTTTATATATGAGCCAGATTCTAAGGAAAAGAGAAAAAATAAGCAAGGTGACTTTTTTCTTCAGGAAATACAATGTATATATGTTAAACCCATCTTTTTTAAGCAATGCAGCATTTGAGAGCTACAGCTGGAAGCAATTCTCATTGTTTTCATTGTACAAGATAAAATTTCAGTAGAAAATGGGGAAATACAGCAATAAATGCATTTGTCCAATTTGGAGTTACTGTAAATTTTTTCTATTCCTCCTTCATGTTCTCCTTTGGTTTATTACAGAACGAAAGCCGGGTGACTGTGACCAGGACATTCAGAAGAAGAAGGAAGCTCTGGACCAGAAGCTGGACATGCTCTCTCGAGAGCGTGCCATGCACAAATGTGAGAAGAGAGAGGTAGCAAGACAATTTTTAATCCTCTTGGTGTTTTTGTGTTAACACAAAAAGAACTCTGGTTTTTAATGTCACTGTCTCTTCACCTACTTTTTCAACTAATGGAAAAGTTGGTAGCACCATGGAAGGGAATGGAGAACTTTGCATCAGGAATTCTTTTGTTTTTAATTCCAGTATTTTCCACTGATTGGTCTTGCCACTTGTTGCTCTATCAGTCAGTAGTCTTCACTTGGTTCTGTCACCAGTTAGATTTTAATGTAACCATATTTATAAATTGTAATGGTTTAAATTGATTAAATGTTTCAGAGCTCTGGTTTTGTTTCAGTGAGAATAACATTACATTGTTAATACAGATACATTGTGATTGAGATTTTGGAATAGGTGCTGCACTTGAAGTTCTCCATTTTTTTGTCTAAGAATTTGGCATTTATGCCAAATGAGAGATTTCTGGTGGTAAACCATTTCTGAGTTGTACAATTATGTAAGATCTGGTATCATATGTTGCAGTGCTTAGATATGGTCACAGCTTTCCAAGAAACTGATTGGCTTCTTCAGACACATTTGATACTAAAAGACAGTCTTAGCAAGTCCACATTTTTAGGAAATTATTAGGGCTTAGAAGGAAAAAAGGTATATGGGAAATGGGTGGTGCTAAAGGTGATTCCTCTTTAATTTTTCCCCTGTCTAGAGTCAAATGTTAAATGATGAAATTGGCAGACTTGCAAAGGAGAGGCAACAACTCGCTTCTCAGCTAAAGGAGGTAGGAGAATTTATCTCTGATAAACTTCAGATAATGTATTTTTATACTTGGTGGCCTTTAATTGTGGTGAAATTTGGTTTTGATGTAGCTTGCAGCGTTTACAAAGTAGTGGGTAAATGGATCAAGGCCATAAACTGAGTTATGGAAAGGGTGTGAAATTTGGGTGTGCTCTGGCTGCATACTGGGAAAAAGCCTGAACAGGAGCATTCACTGTTGCAGCTAAGGCAGAATTCTAACCAGGGTGTCCTGTTGTGCTTGAAGGTTCGGGGGCACTCCCAGAAAGTGCAGGCAGACATCATCCTGGAGTCTGACATCATCTGCTGCACACTGAGCACCAGCGGGGGGAGCCTGCTGGAATCTGCTTTCTCCCGGCAGGGCCTTGACCCCTTCAGCTGTGTCATCGTGGACGAGGTCAGTGCAGCTGTGGGGAACTGCAGCCTCTTCCACCTCCACACATACCCTGTGCTCTGCTTGGGCAGCTTGGGGCCCTTTGGCTGCTGCTGCAATATTTGTGGGTTGCCTGCCCTGTCCCCAGTAGAACCATGAGGAGAAAGAATAACTTTCAATTGATTCTTTTCCTGACTTGTTTGGTGCTGTAATGGCAGACAGCTTTTATTTAGATCCACACTTGGTTTTTTGCTTTAGAGATTTCCAGATGGTTTGGTTATATTTTTATCTGTTTGGAGAGCTTTGCATATATAATAATAAAATCTGTTTATATTTTTTACTAAAGAGAAGTCTTTTTTTCCTCTTTAATGTACTTCCCTGCTTTGCTTACAACTACTTTTGTCCTGTTTGTATATCCAAAAGGCAGGGCAGTCCTGTGAGGTGGAAACACTGATTCCACTGATCCATCGCTGTAATAAACTTGTCCTCGTTGGAGATCCCAAACAGCTCCCTCCTACTGTCAAATCAGTAGTAAGTCTTCAAGCTCTTGGCTTTTTTCTTGCCATAGAATGGATAAGGTTAAAGAACAGTAGCTATAGAAAATATTTAAAGAGGGGGAAAATGATACATTTCAATGGGGCAATACAAACTTTAAGCTGAGCACTTGGTTTGTGAGGGATGTTGGGTTGTGGCAGGCTCTGTTTTCTCATTTTGGGAACTTCAGTCACTACCCCATTCCTTAAAGAGGATGAAGACTTCCCGTGTTTTTATGGGGACTTCCTGACCCTACAAGTGTTTAAGAATAAATATATAGGAGCACATCCTTGTCTCCAGCACTAAGGGCTGTTTTAAACAGCTGGTAAAAAAAAGGAGGACAACCAGGCTGGCTTCTTTAGAGGTGTAAATCGTCTAGAGGTTTCTTGTTTATTTAACAAGATCCCACCTGGAAAGTCTTGCTTTTCATTATGGTTGATGTTCTTAAAATTTTACAGTGTTGTGAGTCTCAAAGAGAAGTTGTCTTGCTAAATACTACATACAAAAATTCAGATTTGTGCAGGTGGCCTTTACTGAAATAAGGCCAACACACATAGAAAACTGAAGTGCAAGTAGTTGTAATTTTGTCAGTGATTTAGAGGTTTAAAACACCAAATACTTTGACTAGTGGGGAATGGGATCCCAAATGACATCTCCTGTTCTCCCTGTGGCAGAAAGCTCAGCAGTATGGCTATGACCAGTCTCTGATGGCCCGTCTGCAGAGGCACCTGGAGGAGCAAGTGCAGAGGAATGTGCTGTGCAGCCTGCCTGTGGTGCAGCTGACTGTGCAGTACAGGATGCACCCAGATATCTGCCTCTTCCCATCCAACTATGTTTATGGCAGGACTCTAAAAACTGCCAAGTGAGTAGCTCTCTATTCTCCTTTCTGAGCTGAGGGTATCTCAAAGCAATTTTTTCTTGTCAGGGTTTTCTTGTGAGTCTGAAAATGCTTGAGGTTGTGGGAGGGGGAAAGATGGTTAATGGGAGAAAATATGCATTCCATCTCTGTTAGTACTGGGTGTGATAAGTGAGGTAAGATCCCTTGAAATTATGCATACAGAGTGCTAAGTGTTCATTTTCAGTCCTCAATCTATTTGGGCAGCAGGGGAAATTAAGGATTCTGGGGAGGAAAAGAGCTGAAAGTTACAGTCATAAAGTGGTTAAAGTCAGAAATGACCTTTAGTGCCATCAAGCTCAAGTGTCAACCATTTCCACCATTAAATCATGTCCTCACATGCCATATCCACATGATTTTTGAACACTTCAGGAATGGTGAGTCTTAGTTCCCTGGGCAGTATGTTCAATGCTTTACAATCCTTTCTGTGAAAAACATTTCCTTAAATCTAATCCAAACCTCCTTTGGTGAAACTTGAGGCCAGTTCCTGTCTTCCTGAAGAGCTGTGTTTGTTAACTAAACTATGATGTAAATTAATGAAGTGTAAGTTCTTAGAATTTCTTAGTTGTATGGTTGTCAAGTGATAAAAATGTTATTTCTAGGGCAATAGAGGAGAACAGATGTTCTTCAGAGTGGCCATTCCAACCCTACCTGATTTTTGATGTAGCTGATGGTCGTGAGGAGCGAGACAATGAGTAAGTCTGGCATTCTAACTCAGCCAAAATATAGATTTTTCTAAGAATTAATTGCCTGCAGAAGAGTTGTGTTGTCTCCTTTGTGATTCCAATATGCATCAAGTAGCTAGAACTGCATATTCCAGCTGGTAAGATTTAATTTCACAAAAAAACAGATTTTTTCTTAAATCTGAAACTGGTTTTAATCCTGGTTTGACTCACTGTTAGATGCCAGTAAATGCCTGCAGTCTCTCTCTGTTAACTTTAGGAAGAGTTTGAATTCCTGATTTTATCAGTGACTTCCCTTTCCCAGGTGCACACTGAGGAGATGCCAGGAGGTGGCAGGCTCAGTCCTTCCCTTCACCTGTTCTGTAAGGAGAGCACAGCTGGGAGGGGCTGAGGAAATGTGCAAGTGCAGCCTTTCACTGCCTGCACTTCCCAGGCTTGGTAGCCCTTCCTCAGGCTCTGCTTGCCAAGTTTTTTGAGCCTCTGTGTGAAAAAAGCTGCAAAAGTTTAAAACAGGGGCTATGACTCAAAACCACCCAACAAACTGGGCCAAAGCACTGAACTAGAAAGATCTCTCAAAGGTGTTCTGTAATGTTTCCCTTTTGTCCTGTGCAGATCTTACAGCAATCCTCGGGAAGTGAAACTGGTGATGGAGTTAATTAAAACAATTAAAGAAAAAAGGAAGGATCTGGGCCTTCGTCGCATTGGAATAATTACCCCTTACAGTGCACAGAAAAGGAAAATTCAGGAACAACTGGACAGTGTATTCAAGAATAACAGGTAAAGAAACCAAGAGCTTTCAAATGGGCCTTGGCTCTTGCATATTAATCCTTTGTTTATCCTCTTAAATAATGGCAAAAAGTCTCCAACTTCTTTCAGTACTGCTAAAATAAAGGTTGTGCCTTTAAAGGGGACATGTAACCCTTTTCCTTACACCAGGCATGGTTTCCTTGTGCCATTCATAGTTTTTACCCATGTGCTTTGATTATAGTGCTGTTCTGAATAAAGCTGATTTAAAAGAAGCTAAAATTCCATACTGTGTGGACCCAAACAGTTTTTCAGTAATGATCCTGATCTCAGAAAAGTAAATTCAGCTTTAGGCTCGTGTACTGAAGGAGAAACTTACCCTGGGTGATTTGGCACATTAAGGATACTGTTTAGGCTCTTTGCATCAGTGTGTTGCTTAAAAATCCACCTGAGAATTTGCAAGCTGCTCAATTATATTTCTTCAACAGCCCAGGAGAAGTGGACACAGTGGATGCATTCCAGGGCCGAGAGAAGGACTGCATCATCGTGTCCTGTGTGCGGGCTAACAGCTCCGAGGGCTCCACTCTGGCATATGTGCAGGCAAACAGCACCAAAGGATCCATTGGGTATGTGTCCTGCAGGGGTTTGCAGTCCCATTTCCAGGGACACTGTAGAGAAAGTCATATTTGTAATAGGACTGGTTAGAAAGTTACAGGGAACAAGGCATGTCTACCAGTGAGTGAATTAAAGGGTATCTTAGTGCAGGAATTGGTGTCCCTGCTCTGAGGTGTCTGAGCAGGAGGGACAGGGAAATGCTGGTGGTGTGCTCTGCATTATGTGCTGATCCCTTTGCACAGCTCCCTTATCCTGCCACTGCCTGGATTTGGCAGGATTGGCCTTGGGATCTTGGCTCTTTGCATTATTACTTCAGCAGTTACTGTTCTTGTGGCTCTTGGTACACCTTGTAACTTTCTGCATGCTATTCTCAAAATTAAACCCATTTTCTGTGTCTGTTGCTGTCAATGTATGTGAAAGTCTTGTTAATTAGTTGTGTATGTCACTTGGAATATGATGTAGCAGACTTGGATCTGGGATTTGTAGATGAATGTTCTTGTCTTCTAAGCTAGGGGCAGATTAGCAGGGAGTCTTAATTTAGGATTGCAGATTTCTTGATTGTATATGTTGTTTTTTTTCTGTTTGAAACAGAAGGAACTAAACTGAGTGTGCAGTTTAGCCTCAGAGCACTTAGAACAGTTGCTGATTTCTGTAACTTGAGGATCATTTCAGTTAAAAGTGGTAATGAAAATATGAAAGATGCCTTCTTAGAGTTCACTGCATTCTAAGTTAAACTAGGAAAAATGTGGTCACATAAATAAAAACCTTTCTTTCTACACACAAGTATCACTAAGCTGTTTATGTTTCTCTGATACACATTCTCTACAAGAAAAATGGCTTTTAATGGTGCTGATCCACCTTGGGAAGAGAAGGAATCCAAATCTTACAGTAAACAACAATAATGCCTTTTGAAGATTTCTTCATCTGATTGACTGAGTTTAGGAATTGAAGGCAGCTGGAACCTGCCAGTTCTTTTGGCTGACAGTGAGACTTAACCTCTGTCTGCTCCTTCAGCAGGAACTTTCCAGCTTACTGTGTTCATACATTAATAGATAAAGGGTTATATATTCAAGCTGTACCAGTGCAGTGCCTTAGCAGCTGTTCATGCTGATGGCTTGGACACCTCTGTTTCAGGGTCAGGTGTCCTTGGCAAGATGTAGTGGGATATTTGCCACACCCTTACCTATGATCTTGTACCCAGAGTATTTTGTTCTCCAGGGTTGCTAGTTCAGCATTAAATTTACTCTGAAAGCAACTGGGAGAAGAAAACTCTAAGGGATGACAATGGATTTTTTTCCCCCGTCCTTCCTGAGAAAATAATCTTCTTGTCTTTCAGTTGTAAAAGCTGTCAGGAATATTTAGTAGTCTTTCAATGTCCCCCATCGTTTATTTCTCAAGACCTAGAGAACTCTATCTGTGCTGCTGGATCCACTGTGCTGTTTGCTTCCTGCTTCTTCTATTTCTTGCACTGTCCAAATTTTTTGAGGTGACTCTGTGATTTTTGCAGTAGGGTTGTGAATTTGCTGAAGATGAGGTCTCAGTGCAGTGACCACAGAGTCAGGCAGAGATAGTAAAGCTGCTCAAATGAGGCTGGACTTTTGAATTGTGGATTTTATTAGTAAAGAATAAGCTGTGTATTTTGGAAGCTTTTTCTTTAGAGTAGAAATAGTTGATATTAGTCTCACAAACATTTTTTTGAGTTCTGGTAAATGAGTGCTAACAGAAATGAACCTTTGAGAATACACTCAGCATTTGTTTAGGTTTCACTGCCATGGTTTTGAGATCCTTGAAAATGAAATTAGGCAATTTTCCTTCTGCAAGGATATACTCTCCCCTCTTGAAGCATGACAAAGCAAAAATCTGCCTTGATGTGCTTCCAGTGCATGTCACCTTTAAAATAAAATATTCATGTGCAGTATTTCCATAGGGTGTTTTCCCATTAATCATGCCAAATATTATTAATCTATTTCAGTTCAAGTCAAAAAGAAGCTTAAAGTCTTGATAGGTGAAGTGAGGTTGATGTGGAACATTTAAGGAAGCAGTGGTTGGCATTAAGAGGGGATTTGCTCTAAGAAGGGAAACATCAACGGCAAGAGCTGGAAAGAACTGGAATTCCCTGCAAGGAATCAGTGGTGAAAGAAAAAAACCACAATTTATGCTCAGCCTTTCCACATAAGGCCTGAATATGGCATGGGGTCCAGGGATGGGAGGAACTGCTGCTCTTAATATCAGTGACATTTAGTTTTATGTCTTTTTCTCCTCACCCTTTAAACCTTCTTGTGGAAGAAGTCGTTTAGGAGCTTAGTTTTTTGTCTTGTCACTCAGGTTTCTGGCGAGCCTCCAACGACTGAATGTCACCATCACCCGAGCCCGCTTCAGCCTCTTCATCCTGGGCCGGCTGCAGACACTCATGGTAGGTGCAGTGGGCTGCAGACACTC